>NC_044986.1:83711401-83815195 GCF_008728515.1 Papio anubis
CTGGCGGTACATCGCAATGCCAAAAACCTCAGACACCAGATGTGTTCGCAGAAGGTGGGTGATGGTCTGGTGGACATGGAAGTCACTGGAACGCACCCAGATTTTGGCCAAAAGCCAGTCGTATTTTGCATCCGAAGGGAGGAAAATAGGGTTCTCATCTCCCGGGATTTGGCTGAGCTGATACATCGGGGCAAAGGAAACACACGGCTGTATTTCACTTCAGATTATAGTTGTTGGAGAACTTCGCCTCTTGGGAAGTTCCAGAAGTATCTGAATTTCTTTAACAGTGACTTTGGAATCAGAAGAGCCTGGAGGGGGTAAAGGGCCCTGGGGTGAAGTTTCCTCTCCCAGCCATATTACTTACAACCTGCATGACTCTGGATGACACACTGGGCTTTCTAAGCTCCGGCTTCAGCATCTGTCATGTGGGGACAGTGATCCCTAGGCTCGCAGTTACTGTGGGAATAGCCTCAGGAGCTGGCAGCATGGAAGGAGCGGGTAGGCAGAGGGCCCAGCAGCGGAGGGGATCCCTGCCCCCTTTCCCTCCTTGCCCTGCTCCCTCTTCTACTGCCTCTCATTGATCTTCCATACTTTCCTCCCTCTCCTCTTCCCTGAAATGCTGGTGCTCCCCAGGGTCTGCCCTGGTGCTCCTGTCTTCTTTTCTTGCCCTAAATCAGCTTGTCCTGTCCAAAGGCTTGGGCCTTCCTGGTGCTGAGCCTCCCAGATCAGGGTCTGCAGCTTGAGCTCTGCCTGGAGCCCACACCTGTGCCCAGGCGCCTCCTGTAGCAGAGGCTGGGCCTGTCTTCCCTTTCCAGTTTCCACTCCATACTGGGACAAGGTGAGTTTTTTTCTTTTCCAAAATGCAAATCATGTCACGTTAACTGCCTCCTCAATCACCTCTTAATGCCAGAAAATAAAATCCCCAAGCTCTGTGGTGACCTGGTTTGCTGATGCCTCTGCACACACAGCTTCACCTTCCTGCCCCTACCCTGGCCCCCATCCCCAGGTCCCTCCACGCCAGCAGCCCCAGGCATCGCCACCTTACTGAGAGCCCAGCACAGCCTCAGAACCTGACAGTGAGCTCTCACAGGAGCCTGAAGCAGGTGCTGGCATTGCCCATTTTCAGATGAAGACATGAGGTATTGGAGGGATTGACAGAAAGAATGAGGGGGGTGGCAGGGCTGCAGCCAAGAGTGACCAGGAAGGGGCGTGGCCAGACTTTAGGTGCTGGGAAAGCACAGTGGCCATGGCTGGGGAGGGAGAACTGTCCCAGAGCACACAGCTGTGTCACTTGCTATAAGTATTGTGGAAAGTGGGGTCCTTGGGCGTCTCTCCTTGGAAAACAGTGCTGTCCAATAGACATATAATGCTACCCACACATGGAATTGTATGTATTCAGGAAGCCATATTAATAAAAGTAAAAGGAAAGAGGTGAAATGCAGGTTAATACAATTTTATTTTACCCAATATATCCAGAATATTATCACTTCAACATGAAACCAATCTAAAACTATTAAATGAGATATTTCACATTCCCCACCTCCTTATTCTAAGTCTTAAAAATCAGGTGTGAACTTTGCACTTGCAGCAGGTCTTGGTTTAGATGAGCCAAATCCCAAATGCTCCAGAGCCCTGGTGGTCAGTGACTCTACCCTGGTCAGAGAGACCCCAGCAGCCCCAGAACTCTCTGAGGACCAAGGAAGGGGGAGGGAGGAGGGACAGCAGAGTGTGACTTGCACACTAGGCGTGCCTGTCTGTTTATACATGAGATTAGTTGACTGCTTTTAAATATCAGACAGTTTCACATAAAAATTTGAATGACCTAGTTTTCCTGAAAAATTAGAAGGTCTCAGAACTCTGCACCCATGTTCTCACAGAACTACACTCTTGTCCCTTTTCTACAGTCCCAGCTGTCAGGGTCCCCACTGCCACACCCATTTACATGAGCTGCCTGGGCCACTGATACCTGATCTGTGCCCTAGAGTGCTGGGCTGCCTGGCATGCTCTGAGACACTCTCTGACATGTTCCCACATGCTCTGACATGTTCCTGATGGCTCTGGGACACTGATATGTTCCTGACATCTTCTGGGGCTAAGGAGCCCCCTGTTGTGTGCTAGGGGCTTTACCCATATTATCTCACTTAATCCTCACTTTGACCCTGTAAGGCAGGTATTCCTTGCTGTACCCATTTTACATGGGGGGAAATTGAGGCTCCAGCTGGTTAAGCAGCTCTCCCAAGTCACACAGTAGGTAAAGAGCTGAGCCAGCAACATGATATTTAACAGGCAAAAATTGAAAGCATTCCCCCTAAAAACTGGAACAATGCAAGAATGTCCACTCTCACCCCTCCTATTAATAGAGTACTGGAAGTCCTATTCAGAGCGATTAGGCAAGAGAAAGAAATAAAAGGCATCCAAACAAACAAACAAACAAAAGTCAAATTATCTTTGTTCATCCATGATGTGATTCTACACCTAGAAAACCCTGAAGATTCCTCCAAAAGACTCCTAGGTTTGATAAACAACTTCAGTAAAGTCTCAGTGTTATAAGTAAAATGCTTATGAGAAACAGAATGCTTGTTCCTTGGTACTGCAAGGAAAAATCAGCATTTAGACAAAAAGTTTTTTTTAGCAAGGCAATTTTACTTTCTGCAGAAAGGGTGCTCCTCGCAGATGGAACAACGGTGAGAGCACACCTGAATAATGGAGAGAAGCAATTTTTATTCCTTACGCAGCTTGTCCCTGCTACTGTGTCCTGTCTCCACTGGCTGGAGCCAGACCTCACAATCTAAACTAAAACCCGACTGGCTAATAACTTAAAACTTTTCTAAACAGGTAAAAAGCAATGGAAAGACAAAGGAAAAGAGGAAGTTGCTTATGAAAGGACTTAGAAAAGTAGTGACATTCCCAAATAAGGAAGGGGCATAGGCTGCAAACTGGGACATGCCTGTGAGCACGTCCAGCGCAAATATCTTGGTTAAAGTACAAAGACATAGAATGTACTCATTCCCTTATATCTCACAGCTATATATGATAGGGCTTAATAAAAAGTTATTAGCACAAAGCAAAAAGGCTTTAAAAAAGTTAGTCTTTGGAAAAAACTATTATTTCTTACATTTATGATTTATTCTTTAACAAAAAATACCTTTAAAAAACCTTTTGACTTTCTACACTTAAGATACAAAATCAATGTACAAAAATCAGTAGCGTTTCTTTTTATTTGAGACAGAGTCTCATTCTATCACCCAGGCTGGAGTGCAGTGGTGCGATCTCAGCTCTCTGCAACCTCCACCTCCCAGGTTCAAGCAATTCTCCTGCCTCAGCCTCCTGGGTAGCTGGGATTACGGGCATGTGCTACCACACCTGGCTAATTTTTGTATTTTCAGTAGAGATGGGGTTTCACCGTGTTGGCCAGGCTGGTCTCGAACTCGTGACCTCAGGTGATCTGCCCACCTCGGCATCCCAAAGTACTGGGATTACAGGCATGAGCCACCGTGCCTGGCCTAAAAATCAGTAGCATTTCTATGCACCAACAATGTTCAGGCTGAGAACCATATCAGGAATGTGATCTCAGTTACAATAGTCTCCTACACACAAAATAAAATACCAAAGAGTACATCCAACCAAGAAGGTGAAAAAGTTCTACAAAGAGAACTATAAAACACTGATGAAAGAAATCATAGATGACACAAAAAAATGGAAAAACATCCCATGCTAATGGGTTGGAGGAACCAATATCATTAAAATGGCCATACTGCCCAAAGCAATCTACAGATAGAATGCAATTCCTATCAAATTATCAACATCATTTTTCACAGAATTAGAAAAAAAATCCTACAATTCACACAGAACCAAAAAATAGCCTGAATAGCCAAAGCAATCCTAGACAAAAAAAACAAAGCTAGAGGCATCACATTACCTGACTTCAAACTATACTATAAGACTATAATAACCAAAACAGCATGGTATACTGTGTGCCAAAAATAGGCACACAGATCAATGGAACAGAACAGAGAACCCAGAAATAAAGCCATGTACCTGCAACCAACTGATTTTTGACAAAATCAACAAAAATAAACAATAAGGAAAGGACATCCTATTCAATAAATGGTGTTGGAAAAACTGGCTACCTATATGCAGAAGAATGACACTGGGCCCCTTCCTCCCACCATATACAAAATTTACCTCTTGATGGATTACAGACTTAAATGTAAGACTTCAAACTTTAAAAATTCTAGAAGAAAACCTAGGAAAAAATCTTATGGACATTTCCTAGGCAAAGAATTTATGATTAGACCTCAAAGGCATATGCAACAAAAACACAAATTGACAAATGAGACTTAATCAAATTAAAGAGCTTCTGCACAGAAAAACAAACTATCAACAGAGTAAACCGACAACCTACAGAATGGGAGAAAATATTTGCAAACTATGCATCTACAAATGACTAATACCCAGAATCTATAAGGGAGCTTAAGAAAAAACCCCACCATTAAAAAGTGGGCAAAGGACAGGAACAGACATTTCTCAAAAGAAGACATACAAGTGGCCAACACACACATGAAAAAATGCTCAACATCACTAATCATCAGAGAAATGCAAATTAAAACCACAAAGAGATACCAGTCAGAATGGCTATTATTAAAATGTAAAAAAAGGATAGATGTTAGCAGGATATAGATAAAAGGGAATGCTTACACACTGTAGGTGGCAGTGTAAATTACTTGCATCCCTGTGGAAAGCAGTTTGGAGATCTTGCAAAGAACTGCAAATAGAATTACCATTCAACCCAGCAACCCCATTACTGTGTACCTACCCAAAGGAAAAGAAATTGTTTTACCAAAAGGACACATGCACACGTATGTTTACTGCAGCACTGTTCACAACATCAAAATCATGTAATCAACCTAGGTGCGCATCGATAGTGGCACCAGATAAAGAAAATGTGGTATGTGTACTCCATGGAATACAACATAGCCATAAAAAAGAATGAAATCATGTCCTTTGCAGCAACATGGGTGCAGTTTAGGATTGGCACTTAGGCCATAATCCTAAGTGAATTAACCCAGAAACAGAAAATCGAATACTGTATGTTCTTATTTATAAGTGGGAGCTAAGCATTGCCTACACATGGACATAAAAGTGGGAACAGAAGACACTGGGGACTCCAAGAAGGGGAGGGAGGGAGGGAGGGAGGAAAGGGTTGAAAAACTAGGTATTGGGTACTATTCTCAGTATTTGAGTGATGGGTTCAGTAGAAGCCTAAACCCCAGCATTATGCAATATAACCATGTAACACACCTGCACATGTACCTCCTGAATCTAAAATTATATATATATATATATATATATAAACTGTTCTGACCAGTAAAAAAAGAGCTGAATGAGGATGGGCCCGGTGCTCTGCCTATTTCAGCCCATCACTCTGCCTTCCACCTCTTCACCTCCTGGCCCAGCCGGGCCTCACCTGCCCATCCCCTTGAGCTCTTGTACTACTGAGCTGGGCCTTCCCAAACCCATCCTTCACATCCTCCCACTCCTGTCCAGGATCTTGGCCTGCCATGGGATGCCAGAACTTGCCCTGAGCAATTCGTGTTTCTTAAATTTGTTTTTTGGGTAAGGAAGTAGCTTTAGGTTTCTGATTAGAAAAGAATATGTGCTTATTATAAAAAGAAATTCGAGTCATGACAGGAGAGCCTGAGAAAGAAAACATCATCTTCCAGCCCCCCGTGATAACCACTAAATTCTGGGGAGCCTCCTTTCATAGGTCTTTGCATGTGTGCACATTGATCTGTCCAATTTTCCATCAACTGAATACGATTATAATCAATATCTGTCTCTTTGTTTTGCTCACCTGTCCCCCACCGGGCCATTACCGTGTTCCTACCTGGTGACACCACGTCCGTATGTTCCCATGCCGGCACAGTAGGCCTGCTGCATCCTTGCATTCATTTTACATAAGTCAGACCATGCCCATTGCCTCAGCAGTTTGAAGGAGCTATTTGTATATGACAGATATGTATTCTTTATTGGTCCTTTGTGTCTTGTTTTTCCACTTCATTAACTCATTGTGGGGACCCCTCCAAGTCAGCTGGGAGGGAACTAAAGCATTCCTTTCAAAGATGCTGCAATGTTTTATGGTGAGGACATGGAAGGGCTCACTCACTCAATCCTCTTCTGCCGTCAGACTGTTTTCAATTTTTTTTCCCCATCACAAACTATGCTCCTGCTGCTACCCACATTTGTGCTTTCATTTCTGCTGAGTGGCTGCTAGCGAAGGCTGAGCCTTCGGGGTGTGGGGGTGTTTTCTTTGAGTAGACACTGCCTGCCCTACTGTTCCTCGGACAGGTTCACTTTGCTGGTGCACACCTGTTCAGTGCTACTGGCTGTCAGACACTTAAACAATAAAGTCCCCTCCAGTGCCCCTCCAACTGAGATGGAGCAGGGGCCTCCTCTTAGGGCACCGTAGCCCCCTAGCCTCCCAACAAGGCATAGAAATGAAAGAAAATTCTGAGTTCCTTCAAGGGAAATTCCAGGCACCCAGCTAGCCCTGAGAAGTAAATGAGCAACTTGACAAGCAAGAGGATAACAGCAGCCTAAAACAACAGCCAAGGAAGCCAGAGTCCTGGGGTGTTTGGTTCCCTCTGGAAATTAAAGAGAACACCTGAACTCGTGACTCTGAGTTGTTTTTCAGAAACCCGGATCCCCACCAAACAGATCCACTGGTACAGAGACCTCAGAGAAGAGGGAGCTGAGGACTGAACTCTGAGCGCGGCTCTCTGTTCTAAGTATCTTCCTGGGGGGCCTGGGGGAAGTCCTGCCTACAAGCCACAGCTAACATTCCTTTCTGGTAACTCAAAATTTTAAACAAAACTTCTCTTCCTTAACCAACCGCAAAACAACAAATTTTTGAATCTACCTATGACCTGGAAGCCCACCCCACTTCAAGATATCCTGCCCTTTTAGGCTAAAACCAATGTGTGCCCTCCAAGTATTGATTAATGATTTTGCCTGTTAACTTCTGCTTTCCTGAAATTTACACCGCCTTTAAAAACGCTTACCTGCAAGCCATCAGGGAGTTCCCGTCTTAAGAGGGAGTTGCCCAATTCTCCTTTTTTGGTCCCCGCAATAAATGCCTTGTGTTCTAGATTCTATCCCAATCTGTGTTTTGTTTTGCTGCACTGGGCAAGCAGACCCCAGTCCAGCTCGGTAACACAACTGTCCTCACCACGACAGCCCCAACCCCAGGATCCTCTGACCGCCCACTCCAACGTGCACCTGGTACAGCAGGTACTGTGGGATCTGCTCCGGTGCTGGCCCAAGCTCTGACCTTGGGCTGCCCAGGCCCACCAGTTATCCCGTGAACACTGCCAGGCTGCAGCAATTCATGGGCAGTGCATGGGGCTCTATCCTTGCTGGTGTTTGGGAGTTACCCCTTTGTTTTTCCAACCAGACAGGTTAGAAATGATATCTTGTTGTTAACTTTCATTTGCATTTCCCTAACTACAGGTGAATTTACGAGTTTTTCCATATGCTGGTTGCCCATTTACATTTCTTCTTTTGTGAATTGCCTGTCCATATTCTCTGACCATTTTTCCACTGGAGTATTTGTATTTTCCTGCCAATATAAAGGAGCTAATTGTATGTCATAGATAGGCATTTCTTAGCTGTCATGTCTGTTACAGTTATTCCCCTCAATCTCTATTTTGCTTTTTGGCTTTGTTTATGGTTTATTTTATCATTCAAGTTTTAAAACATTACACAATCAAATATGCTTAGCTTTCCCCTTATAACTTCTTGGTTTCCTTTTCCTTCTAAAAGTCTTCTGAGTCTCCGCGTCGTTTTTCTAAATTCATTTACTTTTTTCATTTTAATTTTTATTTCATCTGAATTTCTTTTTTTCTTTTTCTTCTAAGCAGCTCTACATGATGAGATTTATTTTTGTAAATGGCATGACAGAGTAGTCCAACTTAATTTTCTTCTTATGCAAAGTGTGATAGCACCATTAAAATAATACCCCCTTTTCACTGAGTTGAAAAACCTCCATTGTGATACATTAAATTCCTCTGTAGGGGAGTCTATTTCTGGATCTTACTCTATACTGTCCCCCAGTTCTCTCTGTTTTCAAGCACAGCTTAACGGTAACCTTACAAATCCAGCAAGGAAAGTGTTCCCTCTGTGTTTTCTTTTCTTTTTTCTTTTTTTTTTTTTTAAAGGCAGGGTGTCACTCTTTGCCCAGTGTGGAGTGCAGTGGAGCTTTCATGGCTCACTGCAGCCTGAACTCCTGGACTCAAGCCATCTTCCCACCTCAGCCTCCTGAGCAGTTGGGATCACAGGTATGCACCACCATACTTAATTTTTTCTATTAAATTTTCTTTTCTTTTTTTTTTTTTAGACTTGGTTGCCCTGCCTCTCTATGTGGTTTTCATTTTTTTCAAAAAATTTTTGACTATGCCAGATTTCTTTTTCCACATGAATCTTTCAATTTTTAAATTGTTTTCTCTCCTTTTTAGTTCCTCTTCACTTCCACCACACCTCCACCAAGAAAGATAAAAAATTCTGGCTGAAATTTTACTTGAAAGTGCATTAAGTTTTTATAATAGAATTTGGTAGAACTGACATTATGATGATATACAGTTTCCTCCCCAATATCAAATCACTGTTAAGAGTTCATTGTATATCCTTTAAAATAACTTCATAGTTGGCCAGGTGCGGTAGCTCACACACTTTGGGAGGCTGAGGCAGGCGAATCACAAGGTCAGGAGTTCCAGACCAGCCTGGCCAACATGGTGAAACACCATCTCTACTAAAAATACAAAAAATTAGCTGGGCATGGTAATCCCAGCTACTTGGGAGGCTGAGGCAGGATCATTGCTTGAACCCGGGAGGCAGAGGTTGCAGTGAGCCGAGATCATGCCGCTGCACTCCAACCTGGGTGACAGAGCGAGACTTCATCTCAAAATAACAATAATAATAATAATAATAATAATAATAATAATAATAATAGCTTTATAGTTTTTCCTTATATGGACGTTATATTTTATCGTTGGTATGGAGAAAGGCTATTTTTTTTGAGAAATATATTTATCTAAACTCTTTGCCAAATGAACTTATTAATCTAGTAGCTTTTTAAAAAATTAGAATCTTTTATGTTTTCTAGGTCTACCATAGCATTACCAGAAAGGATAATGTTCCCTATTCTTTGACAATACGCTTATTGATTGTTTTCCTGTTTTATCATGTGGTATGACCTCTAAAATAATGTCAAATAAAAACAGCGATATCAGCATTCTTATTTATTATTTTAATGGAAATGGCATTAGAGTTGCAGCTTTTTGATGTTAGCTATCTTTATCATATAAAGTAAGGTTCCTCCTATTAATTTTTATTTGTTGTGGCTATTAAATGTTATTAAATTCACTTTTAGTGTGAATTGATATAATCATAAACTTTATCCTTACTGGTGTAATAAATTATGGTGGTAGCTCTCTTGACATTGAAATATCTGGAATAAGCCCTACTTGGTTATTACATATAGTCATTTAATACACTGCTGCACTCACTTTGTTAATATCACCCTTAGATTTCTCTTCAATCTTTATTTAATACTTAGATTGGTCTTCAGCCGTCTTTTGAAGTCTGCCTGTATCCAGTTTCAGAACTAAGCTTACGCCAGCTTTATAGGATCAATTTGGGGCTGATAAAGAGCCCTGGAAATGTTGGCTGTCTAGTAGCTGGGTGAGACTCAGCTGCTCGCCATGTGGGTCTGTTTCCAATCACTATATGGAAATTGGCCTATTTTCTACAATTTCTTCTAATTTATCTTTTCCTAGGTTTTTTTTTTTTTTTTTTTTTTGAGACGGAGTCTCGCTCTGTCGCCCAGGCTGGAGTGCAGTGGCGCGATCTCGGCTCACTGCAAGCTCCACCTCCTGGGTTCACGCCATTCTCCCGCCTCAGCCTCCGAGTAGCTGGGACTACAGGCGCCCGCCACCACGCCCGGCTAGTTTTTTTTTTTTTGTATTTTTAGTAGAGACGGGGTTTCACCATGTTAGCCAGGATGGTCTCGATCTCCTGACCTCGTGATCCACCCGCCTCGGCCTCCCAAAGTGCTGGGATTACAGGCTTGAGCCACCGCGCCCGGCTTTTTCCTAGGTTTTTAATCCATTTCCTCTAGTTTTTCAAATGTGTTGCTATATTACTCTCATTTAAAAAAGTATATAATCATAATTACTCTTTTTTAAGAGACGGGGTCTTGCTATGTTGCTCAGGCTAGAGTGCCGTGGCTATTCACAGGTGTGATCATAGCACACTACAGCTTCAAGTGAGCCTCCTGCCTCAGCCTCCCACGTAGCTGGGACTACAGTTGTGCACCACCATGGTGCACGACAATGTAATTACTCTTTTTATGACTCCTTTTTTATTCCGAATCTTGAATATGTTTTTTTTCTCTCTCTCTCTCTTTTTTTCCGTCAGCCTCATGAGGAGGTTATTATTATTATTTTTTGGACCTTTCAAAGAACTAGATCTTGGATTTACTATCCTCTGACTTTCATTTGCTTGGGTCTTTATAGTTTGCAAAGTTTCCATTTTCAGAAGAAGAAAGAGACCCAGGAACAGTCTGTGGCTTTCTCAAGGTCCCACATCCTGTTAGCAAGTGGCTGAGCTGGAATTTAAGCTAGGCCCCTGACTCCAGGCTGCTCCAAGAGGTCTCTGAGAAAAGCTTTTGAAGGCACCATCGGTGGTGCCTGGGATCTCTGGGGATCTTGCAGGAATTTCATCTTCTTTTAGGTCACCTGTCCCTTTACCTACTGCTTCAGTTCCTTTGGCATAGGGCTTCTCTCTAGTAACAGACGGGAAGCTCCTCTGAGGGCACATGCCCCTGGGAGACCGTGGGAAGCCTGGAATCTAGAGAATCAGATGACCTGGCTTGAATCCTAGCTCTGTGGCTGGCAGTGGGCACCTGTCCCTCAGTTTCCTTATCTGGGTAAAGTGATCAACATCAATAGAGCCCACTACCTGGGAGGGTTGTGGTGATGATTACACAAATAAAGATAGGTTATCTAAAACCCCAGTGGTTAAGTGTGCTTCAGAATCCAGAATTTTTAGGATTTTAGCAGTGGGTATACTTCATTATGTGCCATACCCCCTCCCACCCCAGGTCGAGGGCAACGTACTATTTTACAATCAAACAGAGCAGTATTTCTGCAGTGATCCACATGCCTATCACATTGAATGGGAAAAAGGCTCTAAATAACCTCACCTATTGCTTCAAAGAAGGTTTGTTCACAAACAATGAATTTGCTGCACAGTTTTGAAACATGCAGCAGTTTTTAGATTCTTTAGATTTAGAATCGAGGGTGAGGGATTGTGGACTGTGCAGGTTAACCCGTAGGATAGCCTTGGCATGTGGCTGGTGCCTGACCTATCCAGCTGCTACTGTGTCCACAGCTCCCAAGGTCCAGTTCATGGATATTATTTGCTGAATGCTCATCTGCCAGTCTCCCACGGCATCCCCTGTGCAGTTCTTTCCTACCCCCAGGGACCTATGCCCAGTCCAGTCCTGGCCTTGGTCCCTGCTGTCTGCACACCAGCTCCCAGCCTGGCAGTAGGCTGGTGCCAGGAACAGGTGGAGACAAAGCCTTGTGCCCACCTGCTTTTCATCCAGGGTCTCCCTCTTCCTCCTCCCTCATCTCAGGTGGACGTAAAAACTCACATCATTATCAAAGGTGGCATACCAGGACTGGCCTGGCTCCTGGCCCCAGTGCCCATGGTGCCCCTCAGTGGTTTTGGTCTCCAGCTCAGCCCACAGCTTCACCTGCCTGGCCCCTGGCAGCACCTTGATTGGGGGCCCTTGGTCAGGGCGCTGGGTGGAGAGTGAAGAATATCATCCCAGGGCAGGTCCTCCACAGTGTGCCTCGACCGGCCAGGGGCTTCTCAAGTGTGCCTTGGGGAGTACAGCCCTCTCCGCCCTATGGACAGCCCACCTCAGGGCCGGCAGGAAGCCCTAGTGTCTTTCAAGACATAGCTTCCCGAGCTGGAGTGTGAATGGAGCCACCCAGGAGCCCTGGATCGCGGAGGACTGAGCTGCTCAGAAAGGTGTGCCTGGAGGCAGCTTACCTGGATGGCAATGGGGACGATCTTGTTGGCCAGGTTCTTATACAGCAAGCAGATGGGAGCGGCCAGGAACTGGAGTGTGCAGGGGTCTGTTTTGTTGGCATCGATGCCATCCAGTAGCTCAAAGTCCACGATGAAAATGTTCCCTTGCTGCAGGAGGCAGAGAGATGTGTCCAAATCAGGCTCAGCAGATGGGCCAAAAATCAGGCCTAGGAAAGAGTGATGACCTCTGGGGCCCCCTCTCCCTTTCCTGCGACTCAGCGGACTTTAGAATGTGTCAAAGGCTGATTGATTCACATGGTGGGTGTTCACAGGTTATGGTAGTTCGGGGTAAGGTGAAGGAATGGCAGCAGCTCACTCTGCATTTGTAGTGTCGGAAACCTGCTTGACTGGCAGGAAAGATGAGAGACCGCCCTGAGTGTCAGATTATAAGAAGAAAGGAGAGGTTAGGTGAAATAGATGCGACCAGTTAAATGTCAAAAAATGATGCTGCTGGACTCTATACAGAGGTCAAAACTGGGCGAACTCAACCCCAGTCAGAGCCAGGACAGGGATCTCCCTTGGGAGGAAGAGACAGGAAGCGGGGCAGGGCTGTCCACCGGGTCGGGTAGGGAGGCTGCAGGGGAACGGGGAGGGGGTTCTGCACGGGCAGGGGAATCTACAGGGGTTGAGGGGGGTCTCCAGGAGGTAGGGAAGGTCTGAGGGGGCGGGAATGAGCGTATGGCGGGAGAGGGGCTGCAGAAGCAGAGGGGGAAGGGGCAGTGGCTGGGCAGGTGGGGGTGGTCTGCAGGGTTGGCCTGTTGTGCCCTGGTCTGAGACTGGCGACACGGCGGGATATTGGTGTAAATTCGTCGGGCTTGCTGACCCTCGGATCCGTGCCCTTTTCTGTAGGAATTAACACCCCTCGACACACAACGAGCATGCCCATGAAATGGGAGGCGGGCGACCGCTGGGAGCCGCGCAGTGGGTCCGGCAGAGGGGCCCCTAGGAAGGCCAGGTGCAGGGCTGCTGTGCAGCGCTTAGGCCGGGGGTATGGCCGCTCCTTCTGAAGCCTTTTCTGTTTCCTGAGTGATGAAGGAAAGGGTGAGGGTCCCGACTGCGGAGAGGTCGGGGTCTACTCCGCCTGGAGACACCCAGAGCGCCCCGCTACAGCTTCACTGATCGCGCCCGCGCACAGGACCCCCGGGCTGCTCGGCGGCACGCAGGACTGAAGCCACCCACCCAGGACGAAGCCACCCACCCAGGACGGCGGGAGCTCGGAGCCTGGCCACCGCCCTCCTCCTTTGTGTCGTTTGACACCAGGGATGAGCTCTGAGCATCTGTCGCGATGGCGGGGGTGGGGGGGGAGTGGGGGGGACCGGGGGGCGGGGGGAGCGGGGAAACGGGGACTTTTCCCGCGGAGGCGCTCAGGGCACCTTGTGTTGGGGAGGGAGGCAGGTGGAGACCCTCGGGCTGGTCGGGCACATTGGTGTCTTGCCTTCTAGGACCACGGCTGGACAGCTGGACTTTGAGAGCTGAAATGACCATCAGACTCTACCCAGAAGGAATGGCTGCTAATCCAATCTTGAGACCACCCAGGCTGGTGAACCTGATACTGGGAACAGGAGGCCTGGGATTTGGGGCCACAGATTGCAGCATTTCTCTGTTATTCCAGGTCTCCCTTGCATCTTTCTGAAAAACGAGGGGCAGGCCTATCTCTCAGTTCTGACGTTTTAGGATTCTGCTGCTGACACTGGAGTTCTTGCCTGTCTAGCGTCCCTGTCCCCTCTGGGTCTCCATTCTCCTGGCCGTGGGCACAGGCTCACAGAATCAGTGAGGCCCGAGGATGGCCTAAGACATCTGCTGGGAGTGTTAGGAAACAGGGTCTTTCTTGCTGGGAGTGGGTGGTGTTTGCTAAGCTGGTGGAAGGTAAATCTGAAGCTGCTGGCGATCATTCTTTACCTCCAGGTAAGGAAACCCTCCTGAGGAAAAATCCACCAGAGGCAGAGGATTGAGACATGGAGAGAGAGAGACAGTGCAGGGGATGATCTGAGCCCTGGTCTGGTCCCAAATGAGTTAGCATTGCTTTTTACTGTTGCCTGAGCCAATAGAGTTCTTGGATTAAACCAGATGGAGTTGATTTTTGTAATCTGAAACCAAAGAATCCAAATACAAAGACTAAGAACTCAAACAAACTTGAGCTGTAACACTGAATCAATACCAACAACAGGGATACGATTTCCCTCTTCATGTTCCAGAAAATAACTGCACATTTTACAAAACAATGTAGGCATTTTTAGTAGGCCACAAGCTTGCTGTAGATCACTAAGGTGCTGCCAGATGGGCAGCATGAATGACTGTGGGGATTAAGAATCATGCTGGTGTGTAGGAGATGGGAAGGTGTGTGTGTGTTAAGAGTCTAGTCAGTGTCCCAGCTACTCGGGAGGCTAAGGTAGGAGAATGGCCTAAACCCGGGAGGCGGAGCTTGCAGTGAGCTGAGATCTGGCCACTGCACTCCAGCCTGGGCGACAGAGGGAGACTCCGTCTCAAACAAAACCAAAACAAAACAAACCAAAACAAAACAAAAAAGCGTCTAGTCAGTGAGGGGTAGGTCAGCTCAAAGGAAAGGCGACCCATAACCCACGTGCCCTGGAGGTGGCCAGGACTCCCTGTGGGAGGCTGTTGCCCTGCCCAAGTGCTGAGGACGGCGACTCCTTGGCTGCTGGGTGCACAGATGGCTGCTCAGAGTCTTCCAGTTCTAGGATTCTATATGGCTTAATCTCTATGATCTCTGACTTGAAGTTTGAAACCTACAGCCACCGAATCAATGTTACTAAGTCTAGCAATTCAGTCCACTCAGGAACACAGATGCTGTCTCAGTGTATGGGGGATTGTAACTGCCAGCTGTTCCCATGACCAGGAAGTGTTCTGGCTGGGTGCAGGAGGAGGAGGTTAGGAAGCGCTGCCTGCACTGGGGCAGGAGACTTGTCCAGGGACTTCAGCTGGGTGGGTGGCCCTCTAGATTCAGATGGGCCAGGTACTGGGGCTGTAGGTTTATCTCTAAAGGGCACCAACCATCCCTCTCCAACTAGGGCTCCAGGGTAAGCTGAGCTTAAAAGACTGGAAGCAGCAGAGGCCACCTGGACACCTGGGGACAGGCAGCAGGGCCTGGGTGGCAGAAGGCCCCATCACACTGGTTCCATGGGGAAGAGGCAGGCTGATGGGCTAGCACCTGTTGCTGAGCCCCACCAGATTCAGATGGAGCTGGTTTGAACTTCTGTCTCAAGACTAGGTCAGCCTTGCAGCCGGAGGCAGCTGAGTCTGCAGGTGAGGGTGGGAAGGAGGGTGCGACAGGAGCACGGGCAGCAGCATTTCTAACGAGAAAGTCAAACATTCTGTTGGGTTTCTCCTCGTGCCCCTTTTTTATTCTCACACAAGATCTACTTCTTTCTCCAGTGTTCTCCCCTTTGCAAGGTGGGTGACAACTGATGACTGTGTATATAAAGCACCTGTCACAATGCCTGTCCCACCACAGGCCCCTAATCAAGGATAGCTCCTGTAATTATTGATACTGATAGTGAAAATATTGACATTATGTTCCCAGACTCGAACATCATGGAGAAACACTCCCCGCAGTTCCTCCTCTGATATTGTACAAGACAGTCTGCATAATGCCCAGGACCCTGGCTGACACTGCTGCCAGGAAAAGGAAGCGGCTGCTCCAGGCCAGATGGGCCTGCAGTTAGTGTCTTGGGGGCCTATGAGCACTGGTCAGGAGGAAGTGGCTTCCACCTGACAGACTGTGACCTTGGCCACTTCCCCAGCCCATCAACCCCTACCTGGACCTCCTGCTCCAAGCTGAGCTGTCGCTCCAGGCTGCACTCCACCATCTCCGTGGTCACCGGGAACTTCTCCGGCAGCTCTGTGCAGCGCCGGATCAACACAGGGTTGCAGCCATTCAGGAACTGGTAGCCAAACATCAGGTCTTCCTGCCAGTGATTCATGACCCGCTCTACCAGGAGAGAAGCGAGACCCACCCTGAGCTCTGAGCAGAGGGCAGCCAGGGCCGTGGCCCTCCTGACCTCACCTGACCTCTGCAGAGCAGAGTCCCTGCTTGGTCTCCTCCCCCAAGTGCTCCCTGGATGGACACAGCTCCAACTGCTGTCCCCTGCCCATCACTGGGTCAGGCTGTGGCACCATCTCATCATCCCTGAGCTGGCCCTTAGTGGCTCAGAAGCCTCCCGGGGCACCCATCTCTCATGAACTCAGGTACTTCAGCCCAGCATGGATAGTCCAGGATGAAAGGAGGAGGGGTGTGGAGGAGAGTCCCTGGGGACAGTTTTCCAAGTTTGGTTCCCCATGTCCTGATTTCGGCACCTCTTCTTGTCCAGCCATTCCTGCCTCCTTAACGTCCTTCCCATGCCATGACTGGCCACCATAAAGCTAGTGCTCTCACCAAACACATCCTTATCCAAAGGAACCCAAAGTTGCTTTCGTGTAAATGCCTAAAACACAAGCCAAGTTCTGCCTTTGCTCTGGTCAGAAGCACAAATGATTGATTTGTGCCAAGAAAAAGTTCTGATACTTTTCAGACTTTGATGGTGAAATGAGGTCGAGGGTGCTGGAGCTTGAATATCTGAGGAGGAGAAACCTCTGCGCACAAGTGTGACCACACTGATGCAAAAGCTGTGGAGTGTAGGGGGTGCCGGCCAGGGTGGCATGGTGGCAGCAAGGCCCCCATGCTGCAGCAGGCAGGAAAGCCCTTGTCAATTTCGCGGTCTCAGACAGAAGAGCAGCATCCCCTGTCCCCAGCACCACTAGAGCCCCCAGAGGCACACTCACCAGAAATAGTGTTGCTGATCTTGACGAAGATTTTCTCAAAGTCGGCAAAGTCATTCCAGGAAGACTGGAACATGTGCATGAAGCGGTTGATGAACAGGTTCTCCATCCTGCAGACCAGGAGAGAGGTCACCTTGTACACACCAGCCATGCCTCCCTCTGCAGAGCCCCTTCACAGTGAGCTCTCAGGGGTCCCCACAACACACCCCCCCACGGCCCCAGGCAGCTCTGCAGAGACAGGTGATTGGCTTTTCAGAACCAGGACAGAAACTGGCATCTATACGGGATGCTGTTCCTACTGCACCTCACCTGTCGAAGAGATAGGCCAGTACCCTCCAGAATAGCCTACAGTGCCTTGAATTCCATTCAGACATGTGTTCATTCATTCATTCATTCACTCGTCAGGGACTTGCTGTCCCCCACTCAGTGGGCCAGTCCCTGAGAAAGCTTCCAGGAACAGAGATCCAGCTGCTCTACTGTGTTGCCTGGATTTTGGGGAGACGAACAGTTCAATTGACTTGAAAACTCATTTATTTTCTGCTAAATGGCTCCATGCTTGGTGCTGAGGACAGAAGTTTCCAAATGCTCACTGCACAAGATGAGAAAATAGAAACCCAAGGCCAGAGCTTGCTAAATTCAGAATGCAGGCTGCAGGTACCAAGGAGTGAGATGTGTGTGTGAGCAACCCCCAGGGCTTCCTGGAGGAGGCAGGGTGTGGGATGGGTCCAGGAAAGCTGGAAAAGAGGGGAGAGGCTTCCCAGGCTTCCTCCATAACCCTGCAGGGTGCAGCACAGGAGTGTGGGAATGCTGCCCAGTGTTCACCATGACACAGGCTGCCTCAGTTTCTCTCTCTGGCACACAAAAGACTGAGATTAACAAGTTAGCCTGTTTCCTCCCCACTGTCAGTGCTCGATCACTGCCCACTCTTCAGCCTTGACTCTGGCTGCCCCTCAGAGCTCAGGCCTTTGCCTTGGGCCTTTGCACATCTGTTTCCTTCAGGCTGGAATGCTCGGTGCCCCTTTCTTTTCTGCTGTGGACTAAATTGTGCCCCCCAAATTCACATGTTGAAGCCCTGACCCCCAGTATGATGGCATTAGGAGGTGGGGCCTTTGGGAGGTGATTAGGGTTAGATGAGGTCACGAGGGTGGGGCACCCATGATGGGATTAGCGTCCTCCTAAGAAAAGGAAGGCACCAGAAGGCTTATTCATGCCCTGTCCCCATCTCTCCTCTGCCACGTGACCATACTATGGGAACACAGAGAGACATCTGCAAGCTGGGAAGAGGGCCCTCACCAGCAAGTGGATTGGCTGGCACCCTGATCTTGGACTTCTAGCCTCCAGACCTGTGAGAGACAAATGTCTGCAGTTTAAGCCATCTGGTCTGTGGTATTTTGATGTGGCTGTCCCAATAGGCTACGCCATTCTCCTACTGCGCATATGGGGTGAGTGTGTCTGGAGGGCTCCCTGGAGTGATGCTGTCTCTGTTCATTTCCTCTGCAGCTCTTACTGCAGCTTAGGTGCAAACTCATGTGTATGAATTGGTGCCCACTGCCCTATGCATGCTGAGGGCACAGTCATGCCTGCACTTTACTCAGCATTGAGCCCAGGCCTCCTAGTGTCCAGAGGGGCTCATGCAGCATCGCCTCGTGGACGAAAAGGTGACCTCACCCTGGTGCAGGGGATTGTGCCCGGGGCATTCCTCCAGTGGCTCCTCTTCCCGCCCACCCCCGAGGAGGCAGCCCTACGTGGCCAGGATCCCCCACTTCTCAGGTGGAGTGTGGCTGGGTCTGAGCTGTAGACACACACACCTTGTCATGGGGAAATCTGGGGAGTCAGGGACCTCCCCACATCCTCCTGATCCAGCAGAATCAGAGAATGGAGGCTGGGGAGAGCCTGGCTGATGGGACACAGGGCTTGGGGACATCCCAGCTCTGTCGTACCAGGGGAATTACCCTGTGACCATGCATGAAGGCAGCAAACTGGAGCAATCACACGGGAGAACTCTTAGGATAAGCAGGAGACACTGGGGGTCTGTCCTGCTTGCCCTGCCAGGCCTAGGGGCGCATCCGGGCAGAACAGCAATCCCCTTCCATCCTTCCTTAGCTTAGCAAATGCTTCTCTCCTTTGTCCTGGCTACCCTGGGTCTCCGAGGAGGCCATGATGCTCAGGAGAGGGTACTGGGACCACAAGGCTGGAAGCCTTTGTGAGTACTGCCTTTTTCTCCTCATGTGTCAGGACAAAAAAGCAGCCTGCAGGTGGCCAAGAGGGTGCACTGCTGGAAGTTGCCATGGCACAGTCTGGGCGGTGTGGCCGGCTTTGTGATGGGCTGCATACAGTAGGTGCTCAGTGCTACAGCAACCTGGAGCTGTCGAATAATGCCAGCATCATCTTCCAGTCCTTCTGGTACCTTCTTCACTTGGATCCAGCTCCTCGTGGGGAAGGAGGGGCTTTTACCCAGATTCTTGCTGCAGCCTTCCAGGGAGGCTGCTGTGGCCTCACCAAGGCTACGACCAGCAGCCAGGCACCGGAATACCCAGAGAAGCTTCTTTCAGCCTTGCTGCCTCCTTCCTCCCCCAGCACCTCTTGTCAGCTGAGTGTCCTGGGCTAGGAACGCTTGTCAAACTAGAGGAGTAAGCCTCACTGTAGCATCTGGTGTCAGTCTGGGTGGGGAAAAGAACTTATTTCTGGGAGATGAGAGTCCTTCCCAAGCCCCGAGAGCACTGTAGGGCCTGAAGATGGCCCAGCACCAGATGGTGCTCCAGAAAGAGGCCCTGTGCTGGGGCGCCTGAGGTCCCGGGTGGTTGCTCACCCCTGTTCTTTGGAGGAACCAGGAGTGAGTCACCATCTCCCCAGCTGGGTCTGTTTGACCTCAAAACAGGAGGTTTGCTCTGAAAACAGGGTGGATGTGGCAGTTTTCAGAGGAAGCCACAGATCCAGGAAGAAGTGGAGTTAGGAGGAACATATTTGCGTGTCATCTAGAGGCAAAATATTTCTATATCCTTACAGATAACTGGAATATTCAGGGCTTCAAAGATCCGCTTTTGTAAAAAGAAGGAACCTGCAGGCCAGAGAGGGCACCAGGTAAGGTCACACAGGCAGGTAACAGCCACCTTGATCACCTGGTCTCGGGGTGGTGACCAAGCTTTCTCCTGCACCTTCAGCTTTCTCCTGTGCCAAACTGTGGCCCAAACTGAGCACCAGCTGTTGGTCGCGTGCCAGGTGAGCCCCACCCCTCACCCCTACTTCTCCCAGGACCGGCCTCATTTCTCTACTGTTCCGCCTCACTCGAGGGAAACTCTCTCAATTTCCTTTAACGAGGCCATGGAGGTTCACCTGCCCTCTGTCTCCCTGCTCTTTCCTTCTGCTAACAGCTTTTCCATTTTTCATGCCACAGTTGTGCTGTGCAGGGCGGGGGCAAAGCCTGCTGAGGAGGGCTGGCCCCCTTCCAGGCACAGCAGGTGGCTAGGAGGAACTGCGTGCCAGAGTTACTCAGAAGCGGCGAGGAAACCAAGCTGTCCCCAGCCAGAGGTTTAACAGGGACGGCCTCCTCGGTGATTTCAGCCACGAGTTTCAGTTTCCTGCCAGTGGGCACTGAGTTTAACCCACACTAGGGGGTGAGTGTAGCCATCCAGATTTTAACAAGGGCCCCAGGGGATTCTGACGCAAGCTATACTTTGACAACCACCGCTGAAGAGGTTGCAATGTTTTCCAAATTAATTTGACTACAGAACAGATCGTTTTTGTTGAGGGAAACATGACTTCATGTTTTGTATTAACTCTTCGTCTTATTTTATGACGCCTTTTTAACAACAATATGATGCTACCTTAGCAAATAACATTGAAATTTTCTAGCCTTGTCTAAATTTTAGATGGAATTCCCCCCTACATTTTCCAAACAAATTTATTTTACAATGGGACACATCTCTGATCTCACAACAAAATTTAATGAAAGTCAGTACGTTTTATAGGCATCAGTTAATAGGAGGGGATTATTTTGAAAATTTCCAAGGATTTCAGAGGTTTCAGGGTAGCATTTGGGAAGTTAAGTGGGAGAATTCTACTTGTGTCACAGGAAAAGCGGTTCCTATGAGTGCTTTGGTGACGGGGCCAAATGGTTTCTGAGCTGGGATGACGATAAGAGGGGATGGGGTCTTCTTCCCATATACAAACCCACGCTTTGCTTTCCAATGCCAGGCCAGCAGGCTCCCTCCTCTTCCCGCCTCTCTTTCCTTCGCCATCACTTCTCCCGACACCCAGCCTGGGCCCTCACCCTTCCTGGTGCTTGTGAGTCCCTCCCTTCCTCCACAGGCACTCTGCCCTTCCACTGAGCTCAGGGCCCTTATCTCCTGGCCTGGCCCCTCTGCAGCCTTCCTTGCCTGGGGGACTATCGCTCCTTCCCTGCACCCCTGGTGCCTTTTGTTTTTGTCTTTTGAGACAGGGTCTCACTCTGTTGTCCAGGCGGGAGTTCAGTGGTGCAGATCACTGCAGCTTCCACCTCCCCGGCTCAAACGGTCCTCCCGCTTGGGCCTTCTCGAACACTGGGATTACAGGCGTGAGCCTCCGCATCCACTCCCTACCCCTCATCCCCCTTCAGGACGCTGCCATCCATGTAGCTGGGTCGCCTGGAGCACAGGGCATGTGGCCAGCCTGTGGGGCTGGGGCAGGGCCGGTAGGAGGGGCTGCCCTCAGAGCGCAGCCCCCAGGCCTCTGCCTGCCCCCAGGTCCCCTCTCCCCCGTCCTTTACCAGGAGTCCTTCGTCAGCTTCTCCGCTCAGCCACGCTGCACAGCTCCCTCAACCCAACTCCTGGACTCAACTTCGCCCCAGCCTCCTTCGTGCCCAGCGTCCCTTGTAAATGACCCCCCGGGCCTGGTGCCCCGCATTCTCTCTCGGCCTCTCCCCAGTGGCCTGCTCTTCGCCCGCCGGCGCACGCCCGACCTCCCTGCCTCTCTCTGTGCCTTCACCTGACCGCAAAGGCGGCCAGGGCAACCTCCGCGCGGCTTGACTGTCACGGCTCCCTATTTATCCCTGGACGTGGGAAACTCGGGCTCATAGCGCCTCTACTTACACTGCGGCACAGACTGGCGCTTCCTATGCCGCCTTCACCGGAAGACACCCCTGGCGTCCTGGGGTGAGGGCGGCTCCATCCGCGACCCTTTCCGGAGCTGCTCCCGCCCATTCTCATAGAGGGAAATAGCAGGGCGTGTGAGTCCCCCACCCCTGGCCCCCACCTTTCCAGGACCGGCCGCCTATCTGCACTGTCCCGCCCCACTAGGAAGGAAACTCTCTTTCTCAATTTCCTTTAACGGGGACATTGTCTTTTCAGCCCTGCCACCCCCTGCAATCGTCTTCCAGGCTGCAAACAGGCTGTGGGGTGGTGAACACATCAACTGCTCTTCCCTCCACACCACCAGGAAATTTCGCAAACCACTTGGCTCTCGGCGGCCTGGCCTCGCCACACCTGTGCCCACAGTCTCTCTCCGCTGCAGTCCCCTGTGCCATTCTCCAGGTCCCACGTACCTCTGCCTGGGCCCAGTAAGGCCTGGACAGATGGCCCACGGCTGCAAAGCCTTCCTGGGCCCCATCAGAGAGAACGCCCAGGTGGAGCGAGGGTCCCCTGCCCACCCCGCAAGCGCAGGGGCCCTTCCAAGAGTGCAGCCCTAGGCCGGTGTGTGATGGTGGAGATGGGGTCCCAGAGGGACCGAACCAAGAATGGAGAAGACTAAGGCTGTCTTTAGGGAGAAACTTCTCTGAGGGTCTGATGTATGCGGTCCCATTTTAATCTAACAACAACCCTGAGGAGGAGCCGGGGCCGAGTCTCATTGTTCATTTGAGGACACTGATGCTCAGGGAACTTAGATGACTTCCCTAGGGTCCCCCCCACCCTCACCGGCCCAGAGCCCTCTCCCAGGCACCCCTCATCCCCACAATGGCTCCTCTAAGCTGCTTCCTTGTGGTGCAGCCCCCTTGGCTCAGCTCCTCAAATGCAGGGACACCTCTTCTCTCCCCAGCAGACCTTAAGGGTCTCCATCCACTGTACTGGCACAGAGGCGGTGCTCAGAGGCGGGGCTAAGCTTACTGTACAGCCTGCTGTGCCAAGAGGCGCAGAAGGGCGCCTTTCAGGATTCCTTTGCTCTTCTCCTGTCAATAGGCCATCACTCAAGGGGCTAAGTGACAGGACGATGTGGAGAAACGTGGGCTGCAGCACTTCTGGGGCCGAGGGCAGGGTGGGCGGCACTGGGGAGCACAGGGGAGGGGACCTCACTGAGGCCAGGGGCTTCTAGAAGCTTCTGCAAGAAGGGGCTCCTCACCCATGTCTTAGCCAAGAAGTGGGGCAGGCGGGTGTGGCACAGGAAACAGCCAGGTCAGAGACTAGAGGTGCTCTGCAAAGCCCTGCTGGATCCCCATGGTGGAGCGTCCTATGCATGTAGGACCCGAGAGACTGCAGGGGCGGGCACGTTCCTACTGATGTGTCTCCATTTCTGGGCAGAGACATCTGGGCTCTCACCTGCAGCTGAGCCAACCAAGAAATTATATTTACTTTTTAGAGCGAGCCTCCAACAAGTTATACATGCACTTGAGAATGAGCCCTCCCCCTGTCTTGAGAGATGGAGTCCAGGGAGGCAGCTGGAAAGATGCTCCTGCCCTCACTCAGGAGAGATGGTGGAGCTGGGAGAGGAGGAAGCACTCCCTGGGACCCAGCAGATGGACTTGACTCAGCAAATAGATGCAACCTTATGTGGGGGGTGGGGAGGCCCAGGGAGGCATACAGGCCAGTGGTCTTAATCCAGGCTATATACTGGAATCCCCCAGTAGCCCTAAAATATAACTGTGCTGGACTGCCCCTCCTTCCACGGTTTGTGCAGAGTGGGCAGTATAGAGTCTGTAACACTAAACACACAGGATTGAGAACCACATATCTAGGCTGTTAGCCGTGATGGGGATACATGAAAAGGAGGTGCACACATACCTCCTATACCATAGGATAGGCACTCATTAAATGCTGTTAAAATGGAGCGTGACCCAGTTGGCACTCAGGGGCACTCAGGGGCCAGCTGGGTCACACTTTCATTTTAATAGGATTTAATGAGCACCTATCTGTGACAGCTGCTAAGATACAGAGGCTCCTGAGACACAGAGATGAAAATGACCTTCAGAAACACTGAGCAGACATAAGAAAGGCAGTCTGGCCTTCACTTTCACTCCACCATTCATTCATCCATCCATCCATCCATCCATCCATCCATCCATCCATCTCTCTGTCTACACTTCCATCCACCCACCATCCATTCGCCATCAATCCATCAATCCATCCATCCACCCATCTGTCCATCCATTCATCTCAGTATCCATCCATCCATCCATCCATCCATCCATCCATCCACCCACCATCCATGAATCCATCCATCCATATATCAATTTCTCATCTATCCCTCCATCCATCCACCATCTACCTCTTCTTCCCTCCTTCCTCCTTACCTTCATCCATCCATTCATCATCCATCTCTCAATCCATCCATCTGCTTGTCCATCTGTTTGATTGTCCATTCATCCTGTATTCCTCCATTCCCTCCTCCACCATTACTAAGCCCAGGTGGCACTACTCTCCACCTTACTACCTCACCATCCTTACCATCCTCTCCAAACTGTCTCTTTCATAGGGGCCTTCTGTCCTGCTTGTCCCATCCTGGTCTGGGACCTACCCCACTAAAGCTACATGGCTTTGATCAGCAATCCCAATCCCAGAGTAGGGGAAGGGAAGTGAGCCCTTAACTTCCATGATGTTTCCAGGGAGATGTTGGGTACTGCTGCATTACCAATCCAGATGCTTGGTTTTACTTTTTCTCTCTAGGAGACCCTGATTGTGGTAGGAGAAAAATGCTCCAGCTTTGGACACAAACAGACCTAGATTCAAATCCTGGTTTTGCCAATTTCTGCCTAAATGACTTTAGGCAAACTCCTTGACCTTGACCCTTGAAGACTCAGTTTCCTCACCTAGAAATGGTCAATAATATTATTTACCTCCCAGGATGGCCATGAAGCTTAAAATAGATTATTGTACCCCCCAAAACACCTACAAAGTGTTTAGAATAAATAATGTTATTTTAAGCTTTGAAGACTGGCTGAGTTCTCAGCCCCGTCTACCTGCTAGGTATGCAGACCCAAGGCCAGGGTCCCACCCTCGTAGACTGTCATCTGTAGGTGTGGGGTTGGCCTGGCACTGGGAGGTGCTAATGCTCCTCAGAGGATTCTAGGTATAAGAGGAAATGAAAATCTTTGGACCCCAATTCACTCTGCCAAAAGGGAAAAATTAAGCTGAAAGCTGAGTCATGCAAGGAACTAAGATAGCTACAGATAAAAGGTAAAAACCCCCACAGGTAGCTCTCAGTGTTCACCTTATCAAGTGCTGATGTACTGAGTGCAAGAGGAATACATAACTGACTATTCCCCTACCTGCTCCTTTTCCTTTGCAACATGTGGATTCAGTAATGTGACTATGCTGACTATCCCTTTCTTCCCTCCAGCCTGCTTTTCTCCTTTAAATATTGATGCCCTTAAAGGCATCTTTGGAAAAAGGCAAAGACCACCAATTGTTCCTGTGGATTTGTGTTCCTTTTTTCCATGTATGTCTTTAACCTTAGCAAAATAAACCTCTAAATTGATTGAAACCTGTCTCACATACTTTTTGGATTACATAAGGGTTAGTCCAGTTTCAGAACCATGGATTTAGGGTTTACCAAACTGACATGATTTTTACAATTCCCTACAAGGTCAATGTGCAGATTTAAAGACCCCCTCCTCTACCCCTGGGGTAGGGTCAGGGGATCCATATGTTTAACAAGCAGCCTGGAGTCTCCTGATAGCCTGGGCAAGCTTTAAAAAGCCCTACAGACATTCAGATGAAACAAAGGTGCACAGAACCCATATTTCTGCCACTTATTAGCTGGGGGCCTTGGGCAAGGAAGGTACTCGACCTCTGTATTCCTCAGTTCCTCAACTGTTAAATGGAGACAATGACTGTGACTCCCTCGTGGGGTTGTAATGGAGGAACCAGGGACGTATGTCATGGGATCAGCACTGGCATTTTGGCCATTCTCACCATAGCACCTGCCATCTTGGTGACAGCCTGGACACAAAGCCTTCACACCTTTGAAGTGGCCATAGAGGGGATGAGATGTGGACAGGGAAGAGGCATTCCAACTAAAGACGCCTGCTTTGGGCCAAAAACACATGTATGTCTGGTGTCTGGAGTCCTCTAGGTTGTGACTTTTTTAGATACTGGTTGTCCTGCAATTGTGCATTGAGAATCCACTCTATGGCCAACATATCATCAAAGCATTTGGCTCAGCTAGGCTGTTCCCCCAACCCAAGGGCCCCATCAGGAAAGGAGTGAGGGTCCCACCCCCAGCACCAGCCACTGGAGGGGCTGCCCAGAGTCCCTCAGTTCTCGTAAACTTACGCTTTGGAGTAATTCAGAACAAAGTCCACTCCTTTTTCACTATCAAACTGGATATCACGGGGTAAATCCTTGTGGCATTTGGCATCGATGCTCAAGGGAAAGCCAGGGCTCCACTCCATCCATCTGAGCATGAGAAAGGAGAAGAAATTGGGTTAAATGCCGGCCTTTGGTCTGCCCCTTCAGCTGAGGGCTGCCCACACTGTCAGACGGTGTTACACAGGAAGATTGATGTACCCACAATTAAAGTCAACACATCACAGGCTGACCCTGTGTCCAGTAAGCTTCTGGGACCTCTTCCAAAGTCCAGCGGCACCAACTTTGCTGTGCCCTGAGCATCAGAGTGGGAACCCTGAGACTGAGCTTACAGTGGTACAGGTGCACACTACTGCATAAAAAGTTCTAAAGGTAGTCTAGGGAGACCTCACTTACTAGAGGTGACACTGAACAGCAGAGGCCTGCCTTGCCAGTCACTGGAGGTAGAAGGCGTTAAGGCTGCCCAGCCACGCCCAACCTGGACGTCCACCATTCTGCCAGCTTGGTCAGTGTGTGCCCTGGACTGCGTGCATGTCCTGCATGTGGCATTTGGGGAAATGGGACAGTTCTTATGCCTTCACAATAGGACGACAAGGCAGCAGGTGGCCTGGGAGAGGGACCCAGACACAGACGGCTAAAGGCTTCCCTCTCTCACCTGCTGGCTAACAGCAGGTTTAGAGATTATTACAATCAAAACAGCTTCCCCAAAGACAAGCCATGCACTGCATCCAATAAACATGCTCAGATCCTGGCATCCTTGAAACTTATCCTGTGGCATTGGGCATTTGCGTTTTCAAAAATGTTTATTTTGCTTTTCTTTTTGTTTACTTATTGACTAAACTTAAGCTGTGAAAATGTCAGAGGTGTTTGAACCACAGCAACTCCATCTTGAGTAGGGGCTGGGTAAAATAAGGCTGAGACCTACTGGGCAACATTCTCAGGAGGTTAGGCATTCTAAGTCACAGGATGAGATAGGACGTTGATGCAAGATATAGGGCACAAAGACCTCGCTGATAAAACGGGTTGTGATAAAGAAGTCGGCCGAAACCCAATGAAACTAAGATGGTGATGAAAGTGACCTACGGTCATCCTCACTACTCATTATATGCTAATTATAATGCATTAGCATGCTAAAAGACACTCCCACCAGTGCCATGACAGTTTACAAATGCCATGGCAATGTCAGGAAGTTACCCCATATGGTCTAAAAAAGGGAGGAACCCTCAGTTCCTGGAATTGCCCACCCCTTTCCTGGAAAACTCATGAATAATCCACCCATTGTTTAGCACATGATCAAGAAGTAACTATAAGTATGCTCAGTCAAGCAGCCCACGCTACTGCTCTGCCTGTGGAGTGGCCATTCTTTATTGCTTTACACTCTTAATAAACTTGCTGTCTTCCACAATGGTTGAACTAGTTTACAGTCCCACCAACAGTGTAAAAGTGTTCCTATTTCTCCACATCCTCTCCAGCACCTGCTGTTTCCTGACTTTTTAATGATCGCCATTCTGACTGGCATGACATGGTATCTCATTGTGGTTTTGATTTGCATTTCTCTGATGGCCAGTGATGATGAGCATTTTTTCATGTGTCTGTTGGCTGCATAAATATCTTCTTTTGAGAAGTGTCTGTTCATATCGTTTGCCCACTTTTTGATAGGGTTGCTTGTTTTTTCTTGTAAATTTGTTTGAGTTCTTTGTAGATTCTGGATATTAGTCCTTTGTCAGACGAGTAGATTGCAAAAATTTTCTCCCATTCTGTAGGTTGCCTGTTCACTCTGATGGTAGTTTCTTTTGCTGTGCAGAATCTCTTTAGTTTAATTAGATCCCATTTGTCAATTTTGGCTTTTGTTGCCATTGCTTTTGGTGTTTTAGACATGAAGTCTTTGCCCATGCCTATGTCCTGAATGGTATTACCTAGGTTTTCTTCTAGGATTTCTATGGTTTTACATCTAATATTTAAGTCTTTGATCCATCTTGAATTAATTTTTGTATAAGGTGTAAGGAAGGGATCCATTTTTAGCATTCTACATATGGCTAGCCAGTTTTCCCAGGACCATTTATTAAATAGGGAATCCTTTCCCCATTTCTTGTTTTTGTCAAGTTTGTCAAAGATCAGATGGCTGTAGATGTGTGGTATTATTTCTGAGAACTCTGTTCTGTTCCATTGGTCTATATCTCTGTTTTGGTACCAGTACCATGCTGTTTTGGTTACTGTAGCCTTGTAGTATAGTTTGAAGTCAGGTAGCGTGATGCCTCCAGCTTTGTTCTTTTGGCTTAGGATTGACTTGGCAATGCGGGCTCTTTTTTGGTTCCATATGAACTTTAAAGTAGTTTTTTCCAGTTCTGTGAAGAAAGTCATTGAATCTATAAATTACCTTGGGGAAGGCATTGAATCTATAAATTACCTTGAGCAGTATGGCCATTTTCATGATATTGATTCTTCCTATCCATGAGCATTGAATGTTCTTCCATTTGTTTTTGTCCTCTTTTATTTCACTGAGCAGTGGTTGGTAGTTCTCCTTGAAGAGGTCCTTCACATACCTTGTAAGTTGGATTCCTAGGTATTTTATTCAGCTCAGAGTGACTTTGATGCTGCCTTGTAGTTGGACAGGATTTATGGGCAGAAAAAGGAACCTGATGTACAGAAAATGGAAATGAGGTACAGAAAGAGCCAGATTGGTGATGGCTCAGCATTTGCCTTACTTGAGCCCAGTTTGAACAGCTGGCCACTGTGAGTGGCTGAAGTCTGGCTGCTGTGATTGGCTGAGACTTGGTTACTTGCTATGAGAGTAGGTGACAGTCTGTTTACATGTCCAGTTAGGTTACAGTTCACTATGTACAGAGAAACTTTTAGGCTGAATTTAAAATATGTAAGGAGAAAGGTTTAAACTAAACTCATTAACACCTAGAAGAGAGAAGGTGTTCATTCAATAACTTAATTATGGAGCACCTACTACGTGCCAGGAAGTGCTTTGTGCAAAATAGAAGAACATGTAACCCCAATACAGGGCAAAACTACAAAGAAATGGAAGCCATAAATGAAACCATGAGAAACATATAAACCAAAAATAAAATTCTAAGCCCTGCAACTGACTGATGGACCCTTCCCTTGGCCAAGGGCATTTCAAAGTTAACCTGAAAAATTAGTTCAGGCCATAATAGGGATGGGTGGCTAAACATGCCTCATTGTACTCTCTTCTTTCCTGGAATTCAGGCACAGCTGATCAGCATTCACATCAACACAGAGATGTTAAGTCTGATAGAACAGACTCTTTAAGATTGATAAGAAACATTTACAGTTGATTCTACCTGAAGCCTGCTATCTGGAGGCTTCATCTGCATGATAAAAACTTTGTTTCCACAACCCCTTATCTTAACCTAGACATTCCAAATTTTTAGATAATAATTCTTTTAAACAGTTGCCAATCCGAAAATCTTTGAATCTGCCTCTGACCTGGAAGCTCCCCTCCCCCAAGTTGTCTCACCTTTCCAAATTGAACCACTGTCCATCTTACATGAGACTGATGTCTTATGTCTGTCTAAAATGTATAAAACCAAGCTGTACCCCAACCACCTTGGGTGCATGTTCTCAGGATCTGCTGGGGCTGCATCATGGGCCATTGGTCAGTCATATTTGGCTCAGAATAAATCTTTTCAAATACTTCACAGAGTGTGACTCTTTTCATTAACAGACATGAAAGCCAGATACAGATGTAATAAGCAAGGAGGAAGAGCTCCAAAAGGAGAGAGAGTAATATATGGAGAAGTGAAAAAAATCAAAGAAATAAAAGAACTTCCTTAAGTTGAAAAATACTTCAATATCTTAAGTCTGTGAAAGGAAATTAAATTTTAGGACCCCAGACTCATTTAGCCAAAGGGAAATGTCGAGCTGGGAACTATGTCATGCAAACCTGCCTCCCCCTTTTGGTTCCTAAATAAGATGGCTATGATGAAAAGCTACATGTCTCCACCGTATTTTGCTCACAAGGAAATTCCTAGTGAACTGTTAAAATTTCACCATGGCAATGCAAATTGATCGCTTATCTTTACAAGCGCAGTCACCCACCAGATACAAATGCATATCTGATTGTTCCCCTGCCCTATTTTGTCTATTTTCTCTTATGTAAAATGCAGATTCCCTGCATTTTTCCTCTGCCCCATTTGTTTATATCATCTTATGTTAAAAAATGCAGATTCACTGAGCCAGACAAAGGCATGAATGACTATTTTTCCCTGCCCTGCTCTTACATGAAAATTGTGTACTTCTCAATATCCCGCCCTTTCCCCTTTAAATTTGGAGCCCTCAAAATCATCTTCAGAGAAAGACATAGAGCTGTCTCCCAGGCATGCATCCTTAACTTTCGCAAATAAGTCTCCTAAAATGATTGAGACTCGTCTCATCATTTTTCTCAATGACAAGTCTTAGGTGGAAAAAAAAAAAAAGGAAAAAGATACATCTAGGTGTATACTGATTAAAATTTAAAATGTCCAAGAGACAGGAGAACATGAGCGAAAGAGAGAGAGAAGGAAAGAGATGCAGAGAGTGAACGAGAGAGGAAGAAAGTGGGGGAGGGAGGGAGATAGAAACTCTAGGAAAAGAAACAATCAAACTATCATTATATTTCTCCTTTGTCATTCTGAAAATGGGAAGAATGAAGTGTATACAGACTTTTTTTAGATCTTCATCTAAGCCTCTCATATTGTCATCAATGAAGGCAGGGGAATTTGTTTTGAGGGGATGGGTGGGGGGACAGGAGGACAAGCACAGACTCAGATCTTACACTACACATGAACCTTCTGAGGAAATTAATTGAACGCGTTCAGCTGAACAAAAATTAAATTAGAATGAATCAATAAACTCCTAAATACAGCAAAGAATATTCATTATAAAACTACAGCAAATATAATAGTAAACAAAGAAACAAAAATATGAGAGCGATGTTCATCCCTACCACCACTACTTGTTTTGAGAATTCCAGCCATGCAATAAGAAAAGAATATCAGTCATGTAGATAATGGAAAGTAAGAGACAAAATTATTATCATTTAGATAATACGAGCACATTAACTAACCAGGCTCACTAACAATAAACAAACAAGAATAAGTGATTAGAACCAATGAAAGAATTCAGTAAGAGACCAATGTACAGTAAATGTAAGAAACAAGTAATTTACATTTATCCCAGCAACATTTTTGCAAACAGAAAAATATCCTGCTCAGAACAGCAAATGCTACATGTAGAGTAGCTAGAAAGGTGAAGGACCTGCATGAAGAAAACTAGAAATTCTATGGAAAGACATGACACAGGATCTAAAGAGGAGGAAAGACATGCTGTGTTCTTAGATAGAAAGACTGAATCTCACTAAAATGCCGACACATAACACAGTTATGTGAAATTCAAAGTAATTCTCATTATGAAAATCTTAAGAAAGAACAGTGAGATATGAAACAGACATTAACATTTATTAGAAAGTTATGATAACCAAAAAATGGTGCTGGGGTCTGAAGTAGAAAAATAGGCTAACACATGAAGTGCAGAAACAGAGCCAGAAACTATGTGTACATAATACAAAACTCGCCAACACTTATCCAGTGCTTTCTATGTGCCAAATACTATTCTCTGTGTTTTCATGGTTTAACTTATTATCTCAAAATCCCTAAAAGGAAGGCACTGTTATTTCCCCCATTTTATAGCTGAGGGAACTGAGGCACAGACAGATTAAACAACTTTCACAGGACCGGAGAAAGTGCCGGTAAGTGTGAGTTGAGCCCAGACACTCAACTCCAGAGCTCATGACTGCCATCCTATGCCAGCTTGTACTGTGGGTGTCATCATCCCTGTCATCCAAGTCAGGAGGAAGAACATCATCCCTGTCATCCAAGTCAGGAAGGAATGCTACCAAGAGAGTTCCACCCCTACTTTGCAGCATGTATGAAAACATGTGGCAGGAGTGGGGCATGGTGGTGCACCATGCTACTTGGTGCTCCCCACCATGCTACTTACACTCCCCAGCTACTTGGGAGGCTGGGGTGGGAGGATGGATTGAGCCTGGGAGTTTGAGGCTGCAGTGAACCGTGATCATGCCACTGCACTCCAGCCTAGGAAACAGAGCAAGACTCTGCCTCAAAAAAAAAAAAAAAAACCCAGAAAATAAAAAAAGGTAGATGAATGAAAGGTGCAAAGTCAAAGAGGAAATTATAAAAGTATTAGACGAAATTACAGGGGAAGTATTTGTGTAACACTGGGGTGGAGAGGGCTTTCTTAAGCAAAGTAGGAAACCCAAAAGTTATAGATGTAAACAATACATAGTTAATAAAATAAAGAACCAAAATCTCCTGTGGTAAAAGCAACAGAAGACAAATAATAAATGCTATACATATGTAACAAACGGTTACTATCCTGATATAGAAAGAGCTCCTTTAGATTAATAATTGAAAGAACAATAGGGAAAAAAAAGCTTATAAATAGGCAATGCAGTGATGCTTAACTTATTAGTGGTCAGGGGTTTTTTGCAGATTAAAACAACCACAAGGTCTTAGGTGTTTGTAGACTGTCAAACAAGGTCATCGGGTACTGATAAATGTATGGGTGGGTAAAAGTATCTTTTCATACACAGTTGGTAGGACTGCAAATTACTATACAATTTTGTGAAACGATTTTTGTTGGTATTTCTTAAAATGAAAAAAATGCTGATTTGTTCCAGCAATCTGCGTTCTGGAAATGGATCTGCCAGTAACTAAAGCACCAGTACATCAAGATGTTTGTACAAGATTGGTTCTGACAGCATTGTTTGTACTGCAAGTACCCAAAACAAACAGACACACTTACAAATGGGAAATGAACTGAATGTCAGTGAATAGGGGAATGGCTGAGTAAATTATGGTGCATTCCCAGAAGGCAAGAAATAAGTAGCAGTTTAAGAAGAGGAAAATAAATGAGATACTATTTCACACACAAGAATGAAAACATCTGATGATGCGAAGTGTTGATGATGCAGGGAAATAGTGAATCTCAGAAACAGTTGCTGGGGTGTCCACTGGCAGAATGCCTTTGGAAAACAATCAGCAATATCTAGAAAGCTTAAAAACACATGTGGTCTGCAACCCTGCAACTCTACTTCTTGGAATATTCCCTACAGTAACTCTTCCATGAGAGCACAGAGAGATGTGTGAGAAAGTTCACTGTAGCTTGGTTTGTAACAGCTAGAAATTAAAGACAGCCCGCATGCCCATCAGCAGGAGAGCGGATGAGCACGTGGGTTATTCAGATACTGATGTTCCATGAAGAAGTTAACTGCATGAACCACATCTGTCCGTGTCAACCAGATCCTCTTCAATACGTAATGATGAGTGAAAAGTGCAGGTCACAGAATGATTAGATTAAATTACATCGATTAACAAACACCCACACTTTGCCATTTACTGCCGTGTATGAGTGTGCATGTAACACAGACAGATGCGGTCACAGTGGGAGAGCACAGGCTGTGGGCTATGACCTGGGTCTGCTTCTCCTTCTCCCTGTGTGGCTGAGTGAGTAAGGAGGGCCGGCGAGAAGCACCAGCTTTCTGACATAGTGGGGACTATTCTTAGTCATTGCTTTACTTCCAAACTCTGATCTAGAAGCCTGAGAAATCTTGTGAGAAAGAGGAACTCCAGGATTGTGCAGACAGTGCAAAGTTCAGTGTTTCCTGAACGGAAGCAAAGGAGGGTTTCTGAAAAGGACAGATGAGTGGAAGGAGGAAGAAAAAAATGATTAAATCTTAGAAAGGGGGAAACTATCTCACCAGAAGCCCCCTGCTGCAACATTGTGATAATGTTAAGCAGCTCCCAGAGAATTGGGCTAGTTTGTGTTATCTTAGATGAGTAGATAGCAAAGTTTAATTAGATTTCCCCACTAATTCATACTAAAGTGTCAATGGCTTATAACAAAGTAAACGAATTTTACAGGTATTTTATCTTAACCCAGATTCACAGGCCAGAAGTACTCCGAGAACTGGCTGCAGGGGCTTTGCCAGAGGTGGCTGAAACAGCGAGGGAAGTCGAGGAAGAAGCATCAAAACAACAGCCCTTTGGGATGGGAGGCAGAGCTCAAGTACAATGTATGCACTGCACCAGGTACGAAAGTCTGGAAACACATCATATGGTGCCTGAGCTGAGAGGCTTGTGCACAAATACTCTAAAACAAATCACACATTTATATACCCTTAACATGACCCACAGCACAGCAGGTTACTCTCCCACACTTGACACTAATGGCATATAAGTTTTATTTTTGATTTTTCAATGGGGAAATAGAATATATAAAATATGTATGGATATGTATATATGCACACACACACTCACACATGCAGAAAAATGTACAAAACACCTGTACGACCACCATCCAGGTCAAAAATCAGAACGTTGTCCGTACCCTCACCCCCTACCTTTCCCAATCAACCCTCCTTCCACCCCCGGTAATCACCATCGTCAGCTTTATGATAATCATTTTCGTGTTATTGTTTAAGGTTCCGCTTCGACACACCTCCCTAAACAATTTAATTCCAAAGTTATGAATTGGCCAGACATGCTCCTGGCTTCTTTTCTTCCACACCGCGTCGGTGAGGTTTGTCCATGTTAGCAGCAGTTTGTTGATTTTCCTTGTTGTGTAGAAGTTTCCTTGACAATTTATTTACCTATTCTACTGCTGTTGGACATTGAGCTGTTGCCATTTTTTGGCCATCATGAGTAATGCTGTTGTGAGTATCCAGGCGCACATGCACACAAATTTGGATCCCACTATAGGATTTTCAGTTTTACTAGATATTGCTAAATTGTTTTCCACGGAGGTCATATCAATTTGTCCTCCTGCTGGGCAGTACGTGAGTGTTCCCAGCCCTCTGGATCTTCTTTAATACTCAGGTGTTGTCAGTTGTTGAAGTGTTGCCCATCTGGGGGGCATGTGTGTGGTAGTAGCAGCAGTTCACTGTGATCTTCTGATTCCTAATGAAGCTGAACACCTTTTGTATACTTGCTGCTTATATTTTGTACAGTGAGTACTCAAACCTCTTGCCCATTTTCTAGCGAATGACACTCCCCTTCTTAAAGATTTGCAGGTCCTTCACATGCTAGGAATAACTCTCGTCAGTCACTCCATGACTTGCCTTCTCTCTCTCCTGGTGTCTTTCAATGAACAGAGTGTCCTTAACGTACCAATCTTTTCCTTTGTGTTTAACACATTCTGAGCCTTGTTTGAAAAATCCTTTTAGCTTGAGACCTGGAAGAATAATCATCTGTAGTCTAAATGTCTTACAGTTTTGTCTTTAACTTTTCAGTCTAATCAACCCCAAGCTGAGTCTCCTGAATGGCAAGAGGTGGAGTCCGATTTCTTCTCCTTCTCCTTCAGCCCTCCGTGCTGGCAGGCCCCTGTCCTCACGATGCACGTCTAGTGGCCCAGTGCCACCCATCAGCCGAGCCCTCCATAACAGACTCAGTAACCACATACGTGAGGCTGTTTCTTGTTTCTTTATTCTGTTTCATGGAATGTTTTTGATGAAAAGGGGGATGGAGCTAAAGATAGTTTTGAGGATGGGGCAATTGTGTTCTTGGTGTGGGATTTCTCACCCCTTGACAGGGTGGCTGGGCATAGGGGAAGAAGGAGCTACAGGGCTGAGAGATGCTGTTGCAACTTAGAAAAATTAAGAAAAATGAAGATACTGCTCAGCTATGGCAAGTGTTTGGTGAAACAGGGACCCTTACATGGCTCATGAAAACTGGTTAAAGATTTTTGAGGAGAAATTTGTTAATGTATACTAATAACTTTTACTATTTGGTAATGTCACATCTGGGCATCTATCCTAGGAAAATACTTAATAATGCATACAAATTTCACATACAAGGGTTTTCACATTGCTTATAAGAATATAAAAATTAGAAACCTCCTAAATGTCCAGGGAGGCCGGGTGTTTAAGTGAATGATGAGGCATTCATTCAATGGAATATTACATAGAAACTAGAATAATGTTTATGAGGAGATTTTGAAAATATGGGAAAATGATTTTGCTATACTGCTAAAGTGCAGCAAGGAGGATGCAAAGTGGTATATATAGCACAATCCCACTTTTAAAAAGTGAATAAGACAAAGTGAAAACAACTAAACATGAATTATAGGTATTTTTCTGCTTCTATATTATTTTCCTTCTTTTACTTTTTTGAGTTAAAGAAAACAACCCAGATATACTACATATTCCTTGTAAGAAGTTCAACTATTGAGGAATATGTAGAAAAGTATCACAATATTGGCTCCCAAAGGCCCCTCTGCAGCCCAGGTAACTTCACTGTCCATACAGAATGATTCCTTCCACTTCCTTCCCTTGGAAGGAGACACAGACTCAAATGTTTCCAGGGGCCAAAGCAGGAAATGAAATGAGAGAAAACCTTGATATAGACAACAGACAGGTGCGGCCTGGGGAAGCCTGAAGAATATCTCTGTTTACTCAAAAGTCAACAATGATCCACCAAACACTTGTAGAGGCTGGATACAGCCCATCAGCCACCCATTTCCAGAGGAGTACTCTGTAATGTGTTATTATTATTATCTTCCAAAAAGCTTTATTGAGATACATTTACATACCATTAAATTCACCCCTTAAAAGTATGCTATTGAAAGATTTTAATGTATTTGCAGAGTTGTATGTGTAACCATCATTATAACCTAATTTTGAAATAATCTCATCCCCAAAGGACACCTTGAACCCATTAACACTCACTCCTTGTTCCCCCTCCCCAACTCCTAGTCCTAGGTAACTACTCACCTACTAATCTGACCCTGTGGGTTTGCCTATTCTGGACATTTCATACAGATAGAATCATACAATATGGGGTCTTCCGTAAGTGAGTTTTCCATTTAGCATATTTTTGAAGTTCATTCAGTGTTTGGCATGTATCTGTAGTTCATTTCATTCCTTTTTTTTTCTATTTGAAATGGAGTCTTGCTCTGTCGCCTAGGCTGGAGTGCAGCATGGGAATCTAGGCTCACTGCAACCTCCGCCTCCCGGGTTCAAGTGATTGTCCTGCCTTAGACTCCCAAGCAGCTGGGATTACAGGTGCGCACCACCACGCCCGGCTAATTTTTGTATTTTTGTAGACACAGGGTTTCCCCATGTTGGCCAGGCTGGTCTCAAACTCCTGACCTCAAGAGATCTGCCCATCTCAGCCTCCCAAAGTGCTAGGATTACAGGTGTGAGCCTCCGTGCCCAGCATTCATTCCTTTTTAATGCCAAAAAATATCCCATTGTATGGATAAACTATATTTTGTTTATTCATTCCTCAGTTAATGGAATTTAGCTTGTTTCTACTTTTTGGCTATTGTGAACAATGGTGCTATAAATACATGTGTACAAGTTTTTGTATAGATGTATGGTTTCATTATTCTTGGGTAGAGGACTAGGAGTAGAATTGCTGGGTCATATTGTAGCTGGGTTTAAGATTTTGAGGAACCACTAAACTGTTATCTGAAGTGGCTGCGTCATCTTACATTCCAGTAGCAGCATCAGGGTTCCAGTTTCTCCACATCCTTGGCAGCACTTGTTACTATCTGTCTTTTTTATTCTAACCATTTTAGTGGGTGTGAAATTGTATCTTGTGGTTTTGATTTGAAATTTCCTGATGATTAATAATGTTGAGCATATTTTCACATGCTTATTGGAGATTCACAAATTTTCTCTGGAGAACTATTTAATTAAATGCTTTGTTAATTTTTAAACTGGGTTATTCATACAGGATATTTTTAAATTGAGTTGTCAGAATTCTTTATATATTCTGGATACAAGTCCCTTATCAGACATATGATTTAGATATTTTCTCCATTCTGTGGGTTGCCTTTTCACTTTATTGATGATGTCTTTTGAAGTATAGATCTTTTACATTTTAATGACGTCTAACTTGGCTACTTTCTTTTGCTGCCTGCGTTCTTGGTGCCATATCTAAGAGGCTTTGCTGAACCCAAGATTATGAAGACTTACTCGTATGTTTTCTTCCAAGAGTGTTATGTTGCTAGCCCTTAGTTTTAGATCTATAATCCGTTTTGAATTTTTAAATTTCTCTAGCAGCGTTATTGAAATATGTCACATACTATAAAATTTATCCATTTAAAGTGTTCAATTCAAGGATGTTTAGTATTAATTTTTACACAATGGACAACCATCAGTTGTAGAACATTTTCATCCCCCGCAAAAGGAACACTGTATCCATTAGCTGTCACTCCCATGACCACTTCCTCACTCCCTGCCCCTAGACAACCAGTAATCTACTTTCTGTCTGTACAGATTTTTCTCTTCCAGAAATTTCATATAAAAGGAATCATACAATATATGATCTTTTGTGACTGGTTTCTTTCACTTAGCATAATGTTTTCGAGATTCATCCATGTTGTAGCAAGTGTCAGTATTTCATTCTTTTTTCATGGTCAAATTATATAGATATATTATATTTTATCCATTCATCCATTAACAGACATTTGGGTTGTGTACACCTTTTGATAGTTACAAGCAATGCTGCTATAATCATCAATGTACAAGTTTTTGTGTGAGCATATGTTTCCATTTCTGTTGGGAATATGCTTAAGAGTGGAAATGCTGTCATATTGTAACTCTCTGTTGAACAGTTAGGAGCTAGCAGACTCTTTTCCACGCAGCTGTGCCATTTTACATTCCTACCAGCAGTGTATGAGGGTTCTGATTTTTCCACATCCTTGTCAACACTTGTTCTTGTCTGACTTTTTGATTCTAGCCATCCTAGTGAGTATCAAGTGGTATCTCATTGTGGTGTTGATTTGCATTTCCTAGATGACTAATGGGTCCTTGGAGAAATATCTATTCAGATCCTCACTCATTTTTTTCATTTTTTAATTGGGCTATTTGTCTTTACTGAGTTTAAGAGTTCTTTATAAATTCTGGATGGAAGGCCCTTATCAGATATACAATTTGTAAATATTTCTTCCATTCTGTGGTTCGTCTTTTCACTTTCTTGATGGTGTCCTTTGAAACATAAAGGTTTGCAAATTTGATGACATCATTTTATCTATTTTTCTTTTGTTGCTGATGCTTTTGGTGTCATATAAAGGGTCCTTTGTCAAATCCAAAATTATGAAGGTTTACTCCTGTGTTTTCTTAAAAGAGTTTTATAGTTTTAGCTGTTACATTTAGGTAGGTATTTGATTGACTTTGTGTTAATTTATGTATATGGTGTGAGCTAAGGATCCAACTTCATTCTTTTGTATGTGGCTATACAGTTTTGCTAGGGACATTTTTTGAAAAGACTATTGTTTCTCTGTTAAATTGTCTTGCTACTTCTGTCAAAAATTAATTGGCCATAAGTGTAAGGGCTTATTTCTGGACTCTCAAGTCTATTTCATTGATCCATATATCTATCCTTATGCCAATATCACATTGTCTTGAATACCATAGCTGTGTAGTAATTTTGATATTGAGAAGTGCAAGTCCTCCATTTTTGTTTTCTTTTTATCAGGATTGTTTTGGCTATTCTGGATCTCTTCCATTTCCATATGAATTTTAGGAACACTTTGTCAATTTCTGCCAAGAAATCAGCTAGAATTTTGATAAGGGTTGTGTTGAACTTGCACATTACTTTGTTATGTAAGTACAGGTTATTACTTTTTTAAAATTGCTATTTTAACAAAATTAAGTCCTCTGATTCATGAACATGAAATGTCTTTCAATCTATTTAGATCATTTTTAATTATGTTAAACAATGTTTTGTAGTTTCATTGTACAAGTCTCAGACTACTTTGTTAAATTTATTCATAAATGTTTATTGTTTTGATGCTATTGTAAATTGAACATTTTTTTACTTTTATTTTCACATCGTTGGTTGTTAATATACAGAAAAACAATTGATCATCTTGTATCTTGCAACCTTGCTTGTTTATTAGTTCTAATAGTTTCTTTTGGTGAATGCCTTCAGATTTTCTATATATAAGATCATGTTATTTGTAAATTGTGATAGTTTTACTTACTGTACTCCAGTGTGGGTGCCTTTACTTATCTTTTACTTCCCTAACTGACCTGGCTAGACCCTCCAGTACAATGTTGAATAGAAGTAGCAAAAGTGAACATCCTTATCCTGTTTCTGGATTCAATCTTTCATCATGAAGTATAACGTTAACCATGAATTTTCTTTTTTTTCTTTGCTCTGTCACCATGCCGGAGTGCAATAGCATGATCTCAGCTCACTGCAACCTCTGCCTCCTGCATTCAAGTGATTCTCCTGCCTCAGCCTCCTGAGTAGCTGGGACTACAAGCGTATGCCACCACACCCAGCCACTTTTTGTATTTTTAGTATAGATGGGGTTTCACCATGTTGGCCAGGATGGTCTCAATCTCTTGACTTCGTGATCTGCCCACCTCGGCCTCCCAAAGTGCTGGGATTACAGGCGTGAGTCACCGCACCCAGCCTAATTGTGAATTTTCAAACCTTTATCAGGTTGAGGACACTCTCTTCAATTCCTATTTTTTGAGTGTTTTATCATGAATGGGTGTTGATTTTGTCAAATGCCTTTTTTTGTATGTCTATTGAAATGATTATGTACTTTGTTTTGTTCTTTACTCTATTTATATGGTGTATTCAATTAATAGATTAATAGATTTTTGGATGTTAAACCAACTTTGCATTCCTGGACTAAATCCCACATGTTCATATTGTTTAATGCCTTTTATATATTGCTGAGTTAGGTTTGCTAGTATTTCGTTGAAAATGTTTATATCTATATTGCTAAGGGATATTGGTTTATAGTTTTCTTGTGATGCCTTTAGTTTTGGTATAATACTGGTATGAGACAATGAGTTGGGAAGTGTTCCTGCTATTTCATAAAAGAGTTTATGCAAGACTGGTATTAATTATTTAAATGTTTGATGGAATTAGCCAGTGAAGTTATCTGGGTCTGGGCTTTTAATAGTTTGAATCCTCTGGTCAGTTGGCCGAAGAGTTGTCAATTTTGTTGCTGATCACATATCACTTTTATAATTGAATTGTTATAAGAAGACATAAGAAGTAAGAGGCAACTCCCACAATGGAGAACATTAAGATACACTCAAGCTTTTCTGCCCACTCTTCCTACATGCCAATATGATTGATTCAAAGTTTCATTACTCTCCTCTCCATCTCTCGTCTGGAGTTGTAGGTAAGGTGAAGTTTGGGGATTGTGCAGCCATACTGGGAGTTGGTGCCTTGGTGACTTTCCAGCAGTGACAGGCCATACGCCATGAAAAGGGTTTATTTCATACCATGCACTTGAGCTAGAAGAAATCACAGCCCCCGTGACCACCTGATCTGATGTCATAACTCACCGATACTGTTTTTGCCGTGTTTCCAGTTCTTTACGTCGGTGTTGCTTGAGAATGTGTATTTGGTCATCTCGGGCCAACTTTGCTGTAAAGAAAGAACAGCATGAGAGGAGCCTTAGGAAGAACAATAACAATGCCCAATGCACATGTGCTTGGACTTGGGTTCCATCACTGAAGCTGTGTGACCAAGAGTTGCCCTGACCCCTTCACATGTAAAATGGAGATGATAATGCCTACTTCTCCGGGTCATGGTGTGCATTTGGGGAGAAAATGCAGGAAAGCCCTCCACACAGCACCTGGCATGCAGCAAATGCCAATGGATGGAAACAATGACCATTATCATGCCTATAGTCATCACTGGCCTGAGGGTTCTGCTCCTCCCTCTAAGCCTGGCTCTGAGAGCATCTTATCTCTCAGCGTGTCTCTCACTGCAGGAGTTGGAGCAGGTAGCTAAGGGCAGGGCTGCTTCTCAGAGCCTTTACAGCAGACCAGGTCATATCATGACCACTCTTTAAACTATTGCTTAAGGCCAAGCCTGTGAATGCAGCCCATAGAGCTGTGAGTAGGGGGAACCCAGATCTCCTGAAAACAGATCCTGGAATAGTTACTGTAGCTCTCATGGTGAAGCATTACGTTTTAAAACTTTCTTTTCAACACAGATTGATATTTTTGTAAAATATAATAACAATTAATTACTAGAAAAAATGAAAATGAAATTTACAAAACCCAAAGATATTCAAAATGCAAGTCATTTTTTTTCTGATTAAGTACAAAAGTCATAAAATTGTTCTGTTAACTTGCTTTAAAAGTTTCCAAAACCCCTACTCTGAGTCTTTGTATTTTATTTTGTATTTATTTTATTTTGTATTTATTTTATTTTTTTTTAGAGACAGGGTCTCCCTCCGTCTCCCAGGCTAGAGTGCAGTGGCATGATCATAGCTCCCTGGAGCCTTGAACTTCAGGACTCAAGTGGTTCCCCAACCTCAGCCTTCTGAGTAGTTGGGACTACAGGCACACACCACCACACCTGGTTAATTTTTTTTTTTTTTTTTTTGAGATGGGATCTTGCTCTATCACCCAGGCTGGAGTGCAGTGGCCCCATCTCAGTTCACTGCAAGCTCCGCCTCCCGAGTTCACGCCATTCTCCTTCCTCAGCCTCCCGAGTAGCTGGAACTGCAGGTGCCCCACCACGCCCGGCTAATTTTTTGTATTTTTAGTAGACACGGGGTTTCACTGTGTTAGCCAGGATAGTCTCGATCTCCTGAGCTCGTGATCCGCCCACCTTGGCCCCTGGCTAATTTTCAATTTTTTTTTTTTTGTAGAGATGGGGTCTCTCTACGTTGCCCAGGCTTGTGTCAAAATCCTAGACTCAAACAGTCCTCTCGCCTTGGCCACCCAAAGTGCTGGAACTATAGGCTTCAACTTCTGTACTGATCTAACTGCAGACCTGGACCCAGTTCTCAGATGACACCCAGGCCACACTCTGAGCTGTCCACCCCATAGCACTTCCAGGCTGAGGCAACTTCATCCTTGAGCTTGGAACTGGGGCCCAAAAAGGAATATTAGCGGGATACCTCTGCATTCTCCCCTGGGGATGTAAGGCCAGCCAAGAGGGGAGGCTTGAGGCCACGGAAGGCAAGGTGAGTATTAATAGTGACAATAACTGTTATCATTGGCTATGGGGGTAATTCTGGAGGCACTCAACATTCATCATCTCTTATATACCTTAAGGAACCAGCTAATCTCTTGGGTACCTCGACTCTGAGGTGCTGGATCTCTTCAGTTTCACTGGTATGAATAAGTCAGTACATACACAATTGCAACATGCCAAGTTTAAAAAAGAGAATGGTCCTTCTCCCCTGGCCCCAAAGGTGTTTGAAGAATCTACCCAATGGCTGATGAAGTTCTGGGAGTATGACAGGATGAGAAAGCCTGGACTGATGGCAGAAGAGCTCAGCAGGGCAGGTTCCAAGGACTGACACAGTGCCTTAATGAAACTGTCCCTTCACACAGATGCTCTGGATCCATGGGGCCACAGTAATGGCCCTCTGACATTCATGTTCACCCAAGGTGTAGTGGTGAAATATTAGATTTAAGGGGTGATCATATGGTGAGTAATTGAATCACTTGTAGGTTGGCCCCCCCTCATTTCCAGGTTGTTCAAGGGATTGGTTGTTGTGCCATGTGGTGGATTAATAATCGGCCACAGCTGGGCGTGGTGGCTCACGACTGTAATCCTAGCAATTTGGGAGGCCAAGGCAAATGGATCACCTGAGGTCAGGAGTTCCAGACCACCCTGGCCAACATGGCAAAACCCTATCTCTAGTAAAAATACAAAAATTAGCCAGGCATGGTGGCTGGAGCCTGTAATTCCAGCTACCTGGGAGGCTGAGGCAGGAGAATCGCTTGAACCTGGGAGGCAGAGGTTGCAGTGAGCTGAGATCGTGCCACTGCCTTCCAGCTTGGGCAACAGAGCGAGACTTTGTCTCAAAATAATAATAATAATAATAACAACAATAATAATAGGCCACAAATTCTTTGACATTCCTTCCATTGAGAGATGGGGGGTCTGCATCCCCTCCTCTGGAGTCTGGGTGGGCTCTGTGACTGCTTGGACCAGTAGAATATGGTGGAAGTTACAGTGTGCCAGTTTCTAGGCCCAAGCCTGAAGAGACTGGCAGTTTCAACTTTCTGTCTCTTAGAAAACTTGCTCTTGGAAGCCAGCCATCATGTAAGAAATGCAAGCACCCAGAGGACACTATTCTGTGAGAAGCCTTAAAGAATGAGAATCCATATGGACAGAGAGGCCAAGGAGCCTAGAGAGAAGAAGCCCCAGTTCCCTAAGCTGATGCTACATGGCCACAGATGAACCGCCCAGTGAAGCCTTTCCCAAATTCCTGACCTGCAAGAGCATGAACAAAATTAAATGGCTATTTAAAACTACCAAGGAGGTTGGTTTTACAGCAGTAGAGAGAGTGAAAATTGCTGGACAGCTTCTCTATGCTTACCTTCCAACCAGTGCTAAAGTGGTTGGAATGAGATGCCTCAATGGGCTTCCCACTGGGAACTCTGACCAGAAAGGAGGGAATATATAGAGCAAGGAGAGGCCAATTACTCCCCAGCACCTTTCTACTGAGGGCCGCAGCTCCTCCAAGGGTACTGTCTCCAGGATACTTCTGGATTACTCCCACAACCTTCTCCCTCCACCTGCATCAGGACTAGTGGTGCTGATGGCCCCGCACTCTGCATGGTCCCTCTGCGCATGGGCCCACACCTTTGTGAGGCCCCTTTCTTAAACCCTCATCCTAGTGTACCATCTGTTTTTTGCCGAGATGAGCTGAAGGGTCTGCAGGAAGAAGGGCTTCATAACTGAGACCTTGGGTAGATGGGCAGGAGGGAGTTTCAGAGCCAGCATTTTCTAACTACCAGAAAAGGAGAAGTGCCCTCTCCACAACTTTCCACATTCTGACGACCACAAGAATAAATGAACTTTGTGATTTTTTTCCTGTCATTAGGTAGGCGGACAAAAATCCTCTTATCTCCGTGTTCAGAAATATTCTAGAAATTTGGTTTCTTAAGTCAAACTCCACATCAGAAACGATGGGATGTGGCCTGGTAGCTTAAGAACAGCAGGTACATAATAACATTTTTATCCTTTGTCTCAGTTTTCTTAGCTATATAATGGGGGTAATAGTCATTTCTTCCTACCCACCCCACCAAACTTCTGTGAAAAACACACTAGCTACAGGAAACTTGGCAAAGAGGAAGAGTTCGACGCTGTCACGGCAGAAGCAGTGGCTTCCTCTTACTATTACAGTGGCTGCCTGGCCTTTGAAGGCTTATCTTTCCAGGTTTAAACTGAGAGCAAGCAGAAGGGTTATGACTTGAAGTGAGGTAGGATTTTGCCAGGCACACTAGGAGGCTGGGTGTGCAAGGCGGTTCATTCAGGGAGAGTGGCCTTGGCTGACCTTGATGCCTGCTTCTCTCTCTGATGCTCTGTACCAGGTCAGCTGTGTGTTCCTTACAAAGAATGGCCTCCTGACTGGGATCTGACTAAGGGGAGCAGATTTGAGGTTCTTCTCTCTTTCAGCAAAAAGTGAGACTTGGGGTTGAAGAACTGGTAACTTTGATTTACAGGCCTGTCCATCGCCCCTCGGAGCTGGCACTTGGGGTGCTCCTTGTCCACCCCTTCACTCCCCAGGCCCACAAGGGCACCCCGAGCTTGCCTGAGCCCTACTGTGATCTCAGAGAGGGCAGGCTATGAACCTAGAAAGTGATGTCACACCCTGGCAACTGGAGAAGTGCCCCTCCAGGGGCATGTCCCATAGCTATCTGCCTCAGTGGACCTTAGTTACCCACTGACAAAAAGGGAGGCACAACCCTCCCCTGTAGAACTGTAGCACAGAGTGAGGACATGATGGCAGTGAGGCCTAGGGCCACCTGCTCCACCCTCAGGGGCTTGGATGAATCCCAAAGAAAGTCACGCCTCCTGCAGGTGCGTCGAGACACAGGGCAGAGCCCTCCCACTTCTCGCCCCTACACAGCAGTGTCATTCCTCCTATGACTACAGTGCTTTGAGGACAGGAAGAACTTTCGGTTCTCGGGAAGCCCGGGGCAGAAGGGGCCTGAGCTGCTCACCGCGTCCATCCCTCAGGACTACCTCGCCATCACCGGTGATCCAGCGGTAGCAGGGGAACTCGATGTAGTCCCCGTGGGGCGTCTTCAGCGTGATGTACTTCAGGTACCAGTCGTCATGCAGCCAGTACTTGCGCTTCTCGATTTTGACCAGCTGGATCTCGCCCAGTTCCTCATCCACAGTCACGTCGTATGAATCCACCTGGGAAGGAGAACAGGCAATCAGGCCATGTGTGGTCTCCTGAGCCTTTGTTCTGAAGGTATTAAGAATTTGTCACCCCAAAGTATACTGCTCTGGCACAGGGACTATGTTGAATGAAAAGCACTTATAAAAACAGCAGGTGCAAGATCACTGTGACATTCGTGCTGTTTCTTAGAAGCAGGAGATGAAAGTCCCCTGTGAAAGATGTCCTCCCTACACCAAAAGGAAAGTAACACTCTTTTCATCAAGTTTGGGAAGCTGAAGCCAAAAGAAATCCAAACAAACAGATTTTGTACAACGTGCCCTGACCTCCCGAGTCACTTCTCTGCCCAATTACCTGCCCTAGCCCAAGCCCCTTGGCCTTATCACCTTTCACAACTAATCATCCAATGCAGTATCTAAGGGGGATTGCCTCTAACTGCTTCTTGGGGTCTTCATCTTTTTAAGAGGGCTCCCATGCCACGTACAACTTGTATTAAAGAAATCTGTATGCTTTTGCCCATGAATCTGTCTTATGCCGATTCTCAGGCCTAGCCAAAATGGGAAGAGGTAGAGTTCTGCCTCCACTAAAGTTCATGGAGCCAAGATGCTTCATGAACACCTTAAATGAACTCCTGAATTCATTTAGTCAAGGCATTCACTGAAGGCCTGCCCCTGAGAAGGCTCAGTGCTAAGACCCAGGCAGGTGGCAGAAATGGACAAGTCCTAGGCCCTACTCTTGAGGAGAGAGAATCCAGTGAGTCAGGACAGTGCCGTGCTGCTCAGAGGGCAACGTCTGCTGTCTGCACTTAGCTCAGGCTGGAGGATAGGGAGACGCCCAGGCTCATGCCTGCACCTGTGAGGCTGTGACCAGTGAGGGTCCGCAGTTGCCCCTACATGGGACAGCCTTGTGGGAGGCCTTTACAACTGGTGATGGGCTTGCTGAAAGTGGATCTCCACAACGACGCTGGGAGTGCAGGGGAGTTATGACCCCTTCCACAGATGAAGACAGCGAGGCTCAGTGACTCCCACCTCTTCCACTCAGAGCAGAGCTGGAGCCCCGCCCCAGGCCTTTCCATCACAGCCACTTCCTCTCCTTCCAGTTATCAGTGTGGCTAATAAGTGAGTGAAAATGGTGAGGCTTAGATACAGGGAACTTGCATGGATTTGAGTCCTCCTGGGACACCTGCAGTTCACAGCCACATGGTGATGCCTAGAGAACAGTGAGATCAAGCGGCTCCGGCTGCACCTGTGGTATTACTGGTGGCAGGGTGAGACTGGCCTTGCAACTAGAAGGCGCCACCCCAGGCTGTGTACAGTGCTGCTGCCTAGGCCTCCGGGACAAGGCTGCTTGGCCTCCTCCCTGCCAGGCTCCTGCTTCCAGGACATGAGTGGCTCTGAGGCAGCAGCCATAGCTTCTAGAGGGCTTGTGTCTCTGCAGCAATGGATGGCAAACAGGAAGGTGGGATGAGAGGCTCAGGCATTGCATTACATGTTCTGATGACCAGCAGGTTTGGAAAGCCCTGGACTTGATGCCCTCCAAGGCATTTTCTTTTTTATTTTGAGGTGGAGTCTCACTGTGTTGCTCAGGCTGGAGTACAGTGTCTCGATCGCGGCTCACTGCAACCTCCACTTCCAAGGTTCAAGTGATTCTTCTGCCTCAGACTCCCAAGTAGCTGGGACTACAGGCACCTGCTACCACATCTGGCTAAGTTTTGCATTTTTAGTAGAGACAGGGTTTCACCATGTTGGCCAGGCTGGTCTTGAACTCCTGACCTCAAGTGATCCACATGCCTCGGCCTCCCAAAGTGCTGGGATTACAGTCATGAGCCACTGTGCCTGGCCCCTCCAAGGCACTTTCTAAGTCAGATTCATCAACCCTTGAGCTTTATCCAAGGCAGCAGAACCTAGACTTCTCAGCACGATGGCAAAGTGGAAGGGGCAAGGGGTATCATCCTTTGTCTGAGCCCAGGCATCCCCATTCCATGCCCTGCCTCCAAGCTGCCAGGAGGACCCCTGGAGAGCTTCCTAAGAGGAATGGGAAGTCAAGTGTTTTCCGCAAACCTCTTGGCTCTGAACGCTGTGAGCAGTTTGGGGTGGCTGACACTGAGGCCAGACGCTTGTGGTCAGAAAGCGGAAGCTTCCTCCCTGTGCTCTGTGGTTTAGGCCAGAGGTCCTAGGAACAGTTTCTGATGGCAGAGGAACCAGGCCCACGTGCTGGGATGACATGTCTTGGATCCAGCCACATGTGGACCAGCCTCGGCCCCACGAGAATGCCCCTCCTGCAGGCAGAGTACCAGCCTCACCTGTCACCTCTGAGAAAGAGCCTTCCTGCCACAGCTCATCCTCAGGAGAGCAGGGCCACAGACAGGGCCTCGCCCATCATGGGCAGGGCGGGCAGATTCTGATGGGACAGGAGTCTCAGCATCTCAGGGGCTCAGGCCCATCTGGAGGAGTAGAGTGGGGGCTGAGTGGCCCAGGACTGGACACGCATTGGGCCTGCCCCACGCCAGGCCCTGCACGCCACAGGGATTTATGGAGACCTCAGCTGCAGGTTGTGAGCCAAGACAGAGATTCCTGATCCCACTAACGAGTGGGAAGAGGGCAGTGAGGGGCAGAAAGCTGGGTGGGCCCTGGGGTCTGGAGCTCTGAATTCACATCCCAGCTTCAGGCAACTAGCTGGATGGCACATTGCTTCATTCTCTGAAGCTGTTTCTTCATCTACCCAAGGATGATAACCCCTCACTTACAGGACCATTGAGAAAACGAAGTGACACCGTCCTGGGTGGCCTCCTTTCTCCAGAGGCACAGGCCACTGGTTGTGTGTGTCAGAACCACCGGTGCCCCTTCCCGAATCCAGCAGGTTGCAGGACACCAGGCCCTGCACTGCCTGTGAGCTAGCACGGGCCCCTGCGTTGCAGCCCCTTCGTGACTACATGTGCCAATCCAAGTAACCAGAGCACACATGGGAGGAGGAAACTGAACCTGTGACCTCAAACCCCTTTGCTCAAAGCCCAGAAGGAACTCCTGAAAGGGTGGAGACAGGGCTGTGAGGACAGAGGGAGAGTGGGAGGCATTCTGAGTGCTGGTGGGGCAGGCAGAGCAAGTTCATGTGCAGTGAGGACTGAGGGGCGGCCACCAGAGGCCTGGGCCTGGGCCAGAGTGTGGCTGCTGCAGGGGAAGTGGCTTTCCTGTGGCTCTGAGGGGCTGGAGAGGGAGGAAGGTGTCCCTGGGGGATAGATGCCAGGAAAGCTGGAGGAGGGGCAGGAGAAGCTGAAGGGGACACTCTCATAGGAGGGAGGCGCCCAGTACCTTGGACTAAGAGGAGAGGCAGATGGGCCGAGGAGGCATTCCAGGACTGCACAGGTCCCACAGGGAGAGCCTGTTGTCTGCCTGGGGGTGATGACCCACACGAAGAGACTGAGCAGCTTCTCTGAAGAAGCGGACAGTGGGGCGACCCTCCAGCACATCTGTGGTGCAGTCACAGGGGACTGGGACACTCCTGGCCCCCTGCTCTATCCACACCTGCAGGCACCTGGTGGAGAGCCCCGAGTTTCACTTGGAGTAAAATCACTAGGCAGATTTACGATGACTCCATCTGCCATCTGACGGGGCCTTCCACATCAGGAGGGGGCCAGGCCTGCAGTCTGGCTGGTCTATGGCCAGCCCAGCCACTTTCCTGGTGCTGGCTTCAGGCCTGAATGTGATAAGAGGTGAACAAGAGGCGGAGGGCTCCAGCCTCGACCCAACTCAGGAAGTAAAATACAAAGCTTGGTGGCTGTGGTTCCAACATCCCAGGGGGTACTACTGGAAGAATGACAGATAGAGAAAGGCCTCCCTCCAGGAAAATACAGGGTCACATGTGTCAAACTGCTAAGTAAGGTCTTTGGAAGGTGTGTGGAACTACAGTGCCCATCTTCCTCCCTCCTCTGTGGGCCAAGTACACTGGGCTGATGCTGTATTTGTCTATTAGATGTGACACATTAAATTCTCAGGTGACACATTGAATTATGGTGGGCGCTATCAACAGTGGACACCCCCCAACAGGCCCTTAGGAAGCACTGGACCTGGGAATGGCCGAGCAGGTGACTGTCCTGCTTTATAGATAGAAACTGAGGCTCAGAGACCAAAGGTGGCCTCAAGATCAGAACCTACACCTGTGTGATGGCCAAGCCCAGGTTCCTCCCACAGTTCCCCAAGGCCACATCTTGAGAAAAGCCCTGAACCAGAAGCTAGAAGGCCTAGCTTTGAGCCCTGGTTCGTACACTGGATGGAGTATAAAGGGGCAATGCGGAGTGGCATGGAAGGACAGTGTAAAAGTTCATAAGAGAGGGTATTTGAGGCAGCTTTTGGGGGCTGATCAGATTTCAGAGGGGAGGTTAGCAGGAGGACGGGCATGGGTAGGACATTTCAGATGTGGGGAACTGGGAGGGCAGGGTCCCCAGGGGAATTCACACGTGGGAGGAGGAAGGCTGGGCACAGTTTCTGGGGACAGAAGTGGGTGGCGTGGTGGTGCAGATGCTGGAGAGAGACAAGGGAACACCTGCAACTCACCGGCCTCCTTTCACAAGGGGCCACTTTGCTGATTTTGCTTATTGCTTTTAACTTTTTATTGGATATGTAGTTTTAAAGCTTTTGAATATTTCAGCAAAGTGTGAGTTGGTCAGTTTTCATGTGAGCTTTCTATCAGCATTTTAGGAAAGTTTTCATCTGCCTTTCATCAGATTTCTGCTGTTGCTGGGACAGGGAAATGGATCTCTCTGCGGAAGCAAGGATGTGTGCCCCAGCTCCAGGCTACCCATATTGGAGGGGGACCAATGAGGGGCTTGTGGGAGGAGGAGGCTGTAGAACAGAGAGGAAGACTGGGGGTCAGATAAAACAGAGACTCGGGATGAGAGAGGAGGAGGTTATGGGGAAGAGTTGAGGAGAGCAAGGGATGGAGAGATGGATGGGGACAGTGGATAGGGAGACCAAGGGGCAGAGAAGGGGAAAATGTGGGACAGAGAGCCGGAGATTGAGGGAGCAGAGAAGGGGCCTCCGAGAGGTGGCTGGAAGACAGTGTAGAGGAAAATTCAGAGCAGAAGAGAAGGGAGAGTTGTAAGGCAGAGAGCAGAAATGGGGAGCATTGAGGGGACTGGGAACAGGGGAAGGAAGAGGAGGCAAAAGAGGGGGCAGAATGTAGGGAAAAGATGGCTCAGAGGGGAAGACTGGGAGATGAGAGAGGGATTGAGGGTCATAACAAAGAAATATTTATGCTCCACTAATATATTTCCATTCACAAGAAAGAGATTCTAGAATTAATTTTTCATGAATGTTAGAATACTCACTGACTATATTTAAGAAGCATGTATCGTTATAAGACTTTTCTACACTTGTTGAACACATTCAAGTATCATATATTAAACACCACCCTATTACCCTCAGCTTTCTTTAAAGTACTAGCACGGAATGAAATGGGCCAACTAAGATTTCTCAGAAATCTTCAGATCTGTTACAGTCATCGTATCCAATCTGAATTACTTTAAATTTACAGAGTTAAAGAAACAAATCAACTTGTTAAATTTGCCTAGACTTGGGTTAGCCTCTGGAAATAAGGCCATTCTGTGTAGGATCCTGGCTTTCTCCAGCAGACAGTGGGAAGCCAAGGAAGACACAACTGTTTATAGGATAATCCCACCTGCAAAGAGCTTGATTCCCAGTCCTGACTGAACCACTATGCAGAACTCTGATGAGAATAACAAGGGACTTGTGACTCACTTTTATCAAGGAAAAAATCAGTCCTGTTCATTATTCGACTGAACTATGCCCTAGAGGAGGGGGATGTGGACCTGCCAATAACTTGGAAATGATTGAATTGTGTGGCAATACCTTTATTGTTATTGCTATCATTACTACTGTTAACAATACAGATTTTAACACTTTTCCCTGTAAAATGGGATAACCTTCTCTTCTCAGCAAGTACCTCCTCTAGGGTTTTTCTTTTACCTTTACCCAAAAAGGATGATTGTCTTTACAGATACCAAGCTGGGAGAATGAGGAAGTAGTTTTGGGCTGGGCAAGAGAAAGTGTGGAGTAACTTTGCATCAACAGGAACTTTCTCAAAAGCTGAATTTTTCAAGGAAACTTTCAGCCTTAGCTGGTTCCCCACCCTGCGGTAGCCCCCACCCCCATCCCCCCCACCCCCTGATTTAGAGCCCTCTCAACCCAATGGAAATGTGACATGCAAACCTCTCCTGCAATTTGCACCCGGGATTCCGGCTGAGGTGTTTAATTATAATGTCATTTGAATGACTTCTCAGGGTGGGGAAGACAGACCCAGAGAGGGAGATAGTAGACAAAACAGTGCCTTCACTCTTCGTCCGAAGAGCCCGCTATGGCCATGTTAGGGTGTCCCCTCCAGGGGGAAAGTACGCACGGGGTGCCCGTGCCACGCAGTGTGAGCACACCGATGGCCTGTGCTTCTAGAACCTTATGATGTGTGGAGGAGAATGGGGAGGGGAAAGCACTTACAAAGGGGAAGTAGTCTGTATCCTGTCCTTCTCCCCTAGGTGTGGGGGAATCCATGAAATAACGGAAGTAAATGAAGGTGCATCAGAAATGTCAGAGCGAGCCATCACCCTAAATGGATGACACATTAACTCCAAGGCACAGCAGTCCTCAGGGCCAGTTCCCTGACTGGGGCAACTAAGCAACTGAAGGTTGCTCTTGTACTCAACGCCTAACTCTTCTTGAAGGGAGCTCAAGCCAGGTTGCTAACGACCTTGGCTGAGGACCATGTCGTGCTACAGCGAGGGTCTGAGGCTCCTGGATAGGAATCGAACCCATGGAGAGGTTGGAATCCATAAAAAGAATCATTTTTACTTACTTCAGGCTCTGCACACCTAAAAGATGGCAAATTTTATCCAAGAATAATCAGTTGAAACATGAATTTGCCAGTTGTATTTGTCCATCATGAGCAATTTCATACAGTTTGATCAAATAGTAAACTAAATGGTGAGAAGGCAGCTTGGTAAAGTCTAAATCTTTTTGGTCCAGTTAGGAGCTGGGGTGGGGGTGGAAGGGAACTGATATTCCCTGTGCACATGCAGTATGTCTGGGACTATTACCAGTCATTTATGGAGCGCTTCCTCTGCCAGGTACTGAAGTAGGCATTTCTGGGTTTTTTTTGTTTTTTGTTTTTTGTTTTTTTTTGAGACGGAGTCTCACTTTGTCGCCCAGGCTGGAGTGCAGTGGCACCATCTCGGCTCACTGCAAGCTCCGCCTCCTGGGTTCACGCCATTCTCCTGCCTCAGCCTCTGAGTAGCTGGGACTACAGGCGTGCACCACCACGCCCGGCTAATTTTTTGTATTTTTAGTACAGACGGGGTTTCATCGTGTTAGCCAGGATGGTCTCGATCTCCTGAGCTCGTGATCCGTCCGCCTCGGCCTCCCAAAGTGCTGGGATTACAGGCGTAGGCATTTCATTAAAGGCTCAGTGAGAACTGCGACCTGCCCATGCTCGTGGAGAAGAGTCGTGGGGCTGGAATTCAGGTCCAGATCAGCATTAGGAACTAGCTTCCAAACGCTGAGGGCTCCCCCGAGTCCTCACACCTAGCGGGGAAGTGTTCCCTGGTGTACATTCTGCTGGGAGGGAGTGCAGCCCCTCCATTTAAGAAAGGCCTCTCCTCGCCTGGGTTCTGTTCCTTCCCTTTAATTTTCTCTGGGGCCTGTCCTGAGAATGTAAGCTGCCCAGGTGCTGTCTGAGCCACCAGATGGGCCTGGGCTCACCCACGACTCATGGACCAGACTGAAGTCAACCCTCCACTTTACAGCTGGGGAAACTGAGGCCCAGACTAAAGGTAGAGTGAGCTGGTGGTCATGTCTGGACGAAACTCAGGCCTCTGGACCCGCTGACCTGCACCCTCCCCCACGGCTCACAGCAGGCTGCTCTGAGGTGCCCTCAGAGTTCTGTGAGCATGACCCCTCTGCCTCTCCCTCCCAGTGCCACCTGCGGAAGGAGCCTGAGGAAGCGGTGGCACAAGAAATGCGGACCAGTGAAGGGGGCTCCAGAGCCTCCCAACCCAGATCTTGAAGTGGAGAGGAAACCTTGGGCCTTCTCCTCCCAGGGGAGACGTCTGCGGCGCCCTGCAGACTGCACGCGGGAAGTCTCCCGTTTCCCACGCGGGTCGCGGCCGCAGTCAGGGGTCCTGGACGCTTCCCCACCGGGGTACCTACCGGCCGCTGGGAGCCCAGGGCGCGCCCCACCGCCGTTCTACCCGCCCCGACGGGGTCCTAGACACCCCCACCCCTGTCCGGGCCGCCCCGACGGGCCCTCAGCGCCCCCGCCCAGGCCTCTGCGGTCCAAACCGGGTCCCGGACGCCCCCCAGCCCGCGCCCCGCCCGCGCTCACCGCGCCGCGCTCGAAGTCGTTGTAGAAGGGCTTGTCCAGCAGGTGCTTCTCGCTGCAGCCCGCCGAGCCCAGGAGGCTGAGGTAGATGTAGTCGTCAGTGCCGGCAAACCACTGGCTGCCAGTGGCCACGGTGACCGTGTAGGAGGGCATGGCACTGGCCGCGGGCGCAGCGAGCGCGGGGAGCCTCGGCTCGGCTGTCCAGGCGTCCGAATCTGGCGCCGCAGCCTCCTCCCACCACTGGTCGGGGCCCAGGTCCCGGCCCCGCCCCGGCCTGGCCCCCGGCTCCCGGCCGCCCCCGCCCGGGCCCCCACAGTACTTCCCTCCTACCCTTCACGTGGCGCCGACTGCGCTGGACCTCGCCTTGGACTGGGCAGGGGGCCTCGCTCCTGGGTCTCTCCTCCTCAGCAAGGTGTCTGTATCTGCAGCCAGGGGACTGGGGCAACCTCGGCTGCCATCCCTCATCCATTCGTTCACTCGGTCTCTCCTGCATTGTTTCCACCCTTTGTCCTGCCTGCCTGCCTTGGCTTCGCCTGTAGGCGCTGGGGTGGAGCTGCAGGGATCCCCTAGAAATCTAGCCGCAGCCTCTGCTCTCCGAAAGTTCTCAGTGCCACGCCGCGGTATTTAGAGCAGGGGTGCTCCGGGAGTCTGTAGGGGAAGAGCGACCCATGGGGGAATCAGGAGGGCTTCCTGGAGGAGGCCACCCCAGCGCTGATACAAAGTTTGGATTCTGGAGCACAGAGGCTCCCTCAGCGCCGGCGTCCTCACTGGCTGGACCTGCGGCTTCTGGCCGGGGGACAGGCGGTCCCCGAGACCGCGCCCAGGCCGGGAGATGGTCATTGCTCGCAGGAGGCAAGCTGGACGGGGTCACCACACCTGGACGTGCGAGGCTGTCTAGGGGAGGCCAGGGATCACGGGTCGGCTCTCTAAATCGCGGCAGGCAAATGCTTGGAAGGGGTGTGGAATATGGAGAAGGTTTTGCGCGCCCCTGGGCGGCTTCCCGCGCCTGGGGCCTGACCCCCAGGTCCCCGCCCACTCCCGGCTCCCGCCTTCCCCATCCCAGTCGGCAGCGCAGGGTCTGACGGGCACACACTCAATCGCGTGTAACGATCTCGGCTAAGTTTAAACACGAGCGCACCATGCGTAGGGCGGCCGGGATGTGAAATTCCCAAAGGCGGCTGCCTACGCTCTCACCAACGCTTCATGTCTGTGAAGCAGCAGAGTCCCTGTAGCGTCTCCTCATGCTATCTTGGTTTTGTGCACCTGGCAAATGGCGTTGAACATATTTTCAGATGCTTATTGGCTATATCTTTGGAGAGATGTATATTAAGATACTTGAGTCTTTGGAAAATTAGGCTATTTATCTTTTTTTTTTTACCATTGAATTGCATTATTTATGTATCCTAGATAGAAGTCTCTGATCGGATATATGACTTACAGGCATTTTTATTGCTTCTGCGGGTTGTGTTTTCACTTTCTTGATGATATTTGAAGCACAAAAATATTTAAGTCCAATTTCTTTTGTGATTTTGGGGTCATATCTAAGAAGCCACTGCCTACAATAAGATCTTAAAGATTTACTCGTACGTTTTCCTCTAGGATTATTATAATTTTAGCTTTTCATTTACATCCGTGATCCGTTTTAAGTTAGTTGTTATGCATGCTGTGATAGAGGAATTCAAATTCATTGTGTTGCATGTGCATGTCCGGTTGTCCATGCATCATTTGTTGAATTCATTATTCTTTTCCCATTGCGTTGTCTTGACACCTTATTAAAAAGTAATTCATTATAAACATAACGGTTTATTTCTGGACATTCGATTCTAGTCCATTGATCTGTAATGTACATGCTATACAGTGCGACACTACTCGATTACCTCAGTGTTATAGTAAGTTTTGAAATTGGAAAATGTTAATCCACCAACGCTGTTCTTTATTTTTCAATATTGTTTTGGTTATTCTGGATCCTTTGAGATTCCTTATAAATTATAGAATCAGCTCGTCAATTTCAGCCAAAAAGCAAGCTGGGATATCGATAGGGGTTGAGGTGAAGCTACAGATCAATTTGGGGAATATTGTCACTTTAACAATATTAAGTCTTCTGATCCAAAGAATATGTTCCAGTTTATTTAAATATTATCTTTCCCTCCCCTCCCCTCCCCTCCCTTTCCCTCCCCTCTCTTTCCCTCCCCTCCGCTCCCCTTCCCTTCCCTTCTGTTCCCTTCCCTTCCCTTTCTTTCCTTTTTTTTTTTTTCCGAGATGGAGTCTCCCTCTGTTGCCCAGGCTGAAGCGCAATGGTGCAATCTCGGCTCACTACAACCTCTGCTTCCCGAGTTCAAGTGATCAATTTACTTAAATCTTTTCTGATTTATTTCAAAATATTTTGTAGTTTTCAGTGCACTCTTTTTATTTCTAAATAATTTATTTTTGATACTATTGTAAAGAGAATTTTAATTCATTTTGGGATTGTTAATTGCTAGTGTATAGAAAAACACTTGATTTTTGTACATTCATTTTATATTCTGCAAACTTGCTGAACTTGTTTATTAGTTCTAATGGTTTGTGCGTATGCACATGTGCATGTTTTCTATATGCAAGATCATGTCATGAGCGAGTAGAGATAGTTTTACTTCTTCTTTTATCTGGAAGACTTTTATTTCTTTTTCATGGATAATTGCCCTAGCCAGAACCTCAGTACAAGGTAAAATGGAAGTGGCAAAAGTAGGCATCTTTGTCTTGTTCCTGGTTCAAGAGGTGAACGCCCAGCCTTTCACTATTAAGTCTGATGTCGGCTGGGGGTTTTCACAGGTGTCATCTATCAGGTTGCGGGAGTTCCCTTTTATTCCTTTTGTTTTAAAGTGTTTTTATCATGAAAGGATACTGACTCTTATCAAAATAGTTTCCTGTATCAGTTGAGATATGCAATTTTTCCTGTATGCTATATTAATATTATGATTATTTTTATTTAAAAATATTTGATTGACAAATAAAAATTTCTATTTCAAGGAGTAAAATGTGATGATTTGATATATTTATATATTGAATGCTGATTGTGACAGTCAAATTAACATATCCATCACCATCTATAGTTACCGTTTGTGCGTGTGTTTTTGTAGGGGGTGCTGGGGATGCTTAAAATCTGCTCTTATCCAATTTAAAGGAATAACACAGTTATAAACTATAGTCACCATGCTGTACATTTGATCCCCAGAACTTATTCATCTTTTTTTTTTTTTTTTTTTGAGACAGGGTTTCACTCTGTCACCCAGGCTGCAATGCAGTGGCACAATTTTGGCTGACTGCAGCCTTGACTCTCTAGTTTCAAATGATCCTCCCATCTCAGCCACCTGAATAGCTGGGACTACAGTATGTGCCACCACTCCCAGCTAATTCTTTTATTTTTTGTAGAGACGAGGTCTCACTTTCTTGCCTAGGCTGGTCTCAAGCAATCCCTCCGCCTCAGCCTTCCAAAGTGTTGGGATTACCAACATGAGCCAATTCACCTGGCCTTCATCTTATAACTGAAAGTTTATACTCTTTGCCCAACATTTTCTTTGTTCCCCACATCCCCTACCTCCTGATAAATACTGTTCTACTTTATAGGTCTTCAAGTTTGAAATTTTTAGATTCCACATGTAAGTGAGATCATACAATATTTGTCTTTCTGTTTCTGGCTTATTTCACTTAGCATAATGTCCTCTGGGTTCATTCATATTGTCACAAATGGCAGGGTTTCCTTCTTTGTTATGGCTGAAAAATAGTCCATTGCGTATGTATAAATGCACACACACACCCACACACACCAACCACATTTTCTTTATCCATTGGCAGACATTTAGATTTTTTCATTATCTTAGCTACTGGGAATAAAGCTGCAGTAAACATGGAAGTACAGATATCTCTTTGACATAGTGATTTGATTCCTTTAGATGTGCATTCATAAGTGGAATTGCTAGATTGTATGGTAGTTCTATTTTTATTTTTTGAGGAACCTCCATTCTATTTTCCATAATGGCGTTGCAATTTACATTTCTACCAACAGTGTACAAGGGTTCTTTTTTCTCCATGCCCTTGCCAATATTCATTGTCTCTTGCATTTTTCATAATAGCTTTCCTAACGGGTGTGGGGTGATATCTCATTGTGGTTTTGATTTGCATTTCCCTGATGATTAGTGATGTTGAACGTCTTCTCCTACACTCGTTGGCCATCTGTGTGTCTTCTTTGAAAAAATGTCTATTCAGGCCCTTTGTCCATTATAAAACAGGTTATTACTTTTTTGCTATTAAGATATGTGAGTTCCTTACATACTTTGCATATTTTGAGATTAACTTCTTATCAGGTATATGGTTTGCAAATATTTCCCTCCATTCTGTAGGTTGCCTTTTCATGTTGTTGACTTTCTTTTGCCATGCAGAAGCTTTTTAGTTTGATGTAGTCCTACTTGTTTATTTTTTCAAAAGTCTGTGCTTTTGGTGTAATATCCCAAAAAATTATCGTCAAGGCGAATGTCAAGGAGCTTTTCCCCTATGTTTCCCTCTAGGAGTTTTTGGTTTCAGATCTTACATTTAAGTCTTTAATTCATTTCAAGTTAATTTCTGTATATTAACTTGGGTCCAGTTTTGTATATTAAAAGGGTCTAATTTTATTCTTTTGTATGTGGACATGCAGTTTTCCCAACACCACTTATTGAAGAGATGAGATTATTATTAATTTTATTTATAGCTATTGCAAATGGGAAATGGGATTACTTCCTTGATTTCCTTTTCAGATTGTTTGCTGTTGGCATATAGAAATGCTATGGATTTTGTATGTTAACTTTGTATCGCGAAACTTTACTGAATTTATCAGTTCTAGTCTTTTTTTTATGGAGTCTTTAGGTTTTTTCCAAACAGATCATACTATCTGCGAACAAGGGTAATTCAACTTTTCTCTTCCCAGTTTGGATGCCCTTTATTTCTGTCTCTTGTCTGTTCTAGCTAGGACTTTCAGTACTATGTTCCACTAACACTGATGAAAATCAGCATCCTTGTCTTGTTCCAGATCTTAGAGGAAAGGCTTTCGGTTTCTCCCCATTTAGTATGATTCTAGCTGTAAGTCTGTCATATATGTCTGTTTATTATGTTGAGGTATGTTCCTTCTATCTCCAGTTTTTTTGAGGGTTTTTGTCATGAAGAGATGTTGAATTCTCTCAAGTACTTTTACAGCATCAATTAACATGACCATATGGTTTTTCTTCTTCATTCTGTTGATATGATATGTTACATTGATTGATTTGTATATGTTGAACCATACTTGCATCCCTGGGATAAATCCCATTTGGTCGTAATGAATGATTTTTAATGTGTTGTTGAGTTCAGTTTGCTAGCATTTTTTAAGGATTTCTGCATGAATATTCATGTGAGATATTGGCCTATAGTTTTCTTTTTTTGATGTGCCTTTGGTTTTGATATTGGAGCAGTAACAGCCTAATAGAATAAGTTTGGAAATATTCCCTCCTCTTCTATTTTTTGGAATAGTTTGAGTAGGATTGGGATTAGTTCTTCTTTAAGTGTTTGATAGAATTCAGCAGTGAAGCCATTGGGTCTCAGGCTTTTCTTTGTTGGGAGAATTTTTATTATGGCTTTGATCTTGTTACTTGTTTTTGGTCTGTTCAGATTTTGAATTTCTTCATGGTTGAATCTTGGTAGGTTGTGTGTGTCTAGGAACTTATCCATTTCTTCAAGATTTTCCAATTTTTGGTATATAGTTGCTCACAGTAGCCACTAATGATCCTTTGAATTTCTGCAGTATCAGTTATAATGTCTGCTTTTTCATCTCTGTTTTTATTTTTTGGATCTTTTCTTTTTCTTAGTCTGGCTAAATGTTTGTCACTTTTGTTTATCTTTTTAAAAAACCAATGTTTCATTTTTGTTGATCTTTTGTATTGTTTTCTTCATTTCAATTTTATGTATTTCTTTTTTGGGGGTTGGGAAGTTTAGAGAATGGATTGGTAGAGAAGTTTAATGGTATACTTCACTGATGCTTAAAAATTGTACAGTCTAACAAGTGATCTCACTCTTTCTAAACTGCATTCTACTATCCTGATGTGAAAAAGGGAAATGGAAACTTTTTCACAGAATTGAAATTTAGATAAGAAAATCTAAACTTAAGGTTGCTATTTTTGCTATTTACTATTGTGATGTGGTGTTACCCTGGCACCATGGAAAGTGAAAAATTGAAAGCCATCTGCTCCCCAGCCACTCCTAATGTTGGAAGGGGATTTATTTTAACAATTTGGTGTATATACCTGAATACTTTCCATGTGTATCCAGACACATATGTGCACAGGTAGAGTTATATTAGTTATACTCATCTATAATTTGCTAGTAACATTTTCTTTTTTTAATTTTTTATTTTTATTATACTTTAAGTTCTAGGGTACCTGTGCACAACGTGCAGGTTTCTTACATAGGTATACATGTGCCATGTTGGTTTGTTGCATCCATCAACTCGTCATTTACATTAGGTGTTTCTCCTAATGCTATCCCTCCCCCAGCCCACCACCCACCAACAGGCCCTGGTGTGTGATGTTCCCTGCCCTGTGTCCAAGTGTTCTCATTGTTCAGTTCCCACCTATGAGTGAGAACATGCGGTGTTTGGTTTTCTGTCCTTGTCATAGTTTGCTGAGAATGATGGTTTCCAGCTTCATCTATGTCCCTGCAAAGGACATGAACTCATCCTTTTTTATGGCTGCATAGTATTCCATGGTGTATATGTGCCACATTTTCTTAATCCAATCTATCATTGATGGACATCTGGGTTTGTTAGAAGTCTTTGCTATTGTGAATAGTGCCACAACAAACATATGTGTGCATATGTCTTTATAGTTGCACCATTTATAATCCTTTTGGTATACACCCCATAATGGGATGGCTGGGTCAAATGGTATTTCTAATTCTAGATCCTTGAGGAATCGGCACACTGTCGTCCACAATGATTGAACTACTTTACACTCCCACCAACAGTGGAAAAGCATTCCTATTTCTCCACGTCCCCTCCAGCATCTGTTGTTTCCTGACTTTTTAATGATCACTATTCTAACTGTTATGAGATGGTATCTCATTGTGGTTTTGATTTGCATTTCTCTGATGACCAGTGATGATGAACATTTTTTCCCGTGTCTGTTGGCTGCATAAATGTCTTCTTTTGAGAAGTGTCTGTTCTTATACTTTGTCCACTTTTTGATAGGATTGTTTTTTTCTTGTAAATTTGTTTAGGCTCTTTGTAGATTCTGGATATTAGCCCTTTGTCAGATGGGTAGATTGCAAAAATTTTTTCCCATTCTGTATGTTGCCTGTTCACTCTGATGGTAGTTCCTTTTGCTGTGCAGAAGCTCTTTAGTTTAATTAGATCCTGTTTGTCAATGTTGGCTTTTGTTGCCATTGCTTTTGGTGTTTTAGTCGTGAAGTCTTTGCCCATGCCTATGTCCTGAATGGTATTGCCTAGGTTTTCTTCTAGGGTTTTATGGTTAAATGGTCTTACATTTAAGTCTTTAATCCTTCTTGAACTAATTTTTGTATAAGATGTAAGGAAGGGATCCAGTTTCAGCTTTCTACATATGGTTAACCTGTTTTCCCAGCACCATTTATTAAATAGGGAATCCTTTCCCCATTTCTTGTTTTTGTCAGGTTTGTCAAAGGTCAGATTGTTGTAGATGTGTGGTGTTATTTCTGAGGCCTCTGTTCTTTTCCATTGGTCTATATATCTGTTTTGGTACCAGTACCATGCTGTTTTTGTTACTGTAGCCTGGTAGTATAGTTTGAAGTCAAGTAGTGTGATGCCTCCAACTTTGTTCTTTTTGCTTAGGATTGTCTTGGTTATGCGGGCTCTTTTTTGGTTCCATATGAACTTTAAAGTAGTTTTTCCCAATTCTGTGAAGAAAGTCATTGGTAACTTGATGGGGCTGCCATTGAATCTATAAATTACCTTGGGCAGTATGGCCATTTTCATGATATTGATTCTTCCTATCCATTAGCATGGAATGCTCTCCCATTTGTTTGTGTCCTCTTTTATTTCATTGAACAGTTGTTTGTAGTTGTCCTTGAAGAGTTCCTTCACATCCCTTGTAAGTTGGATTCCTAGGTATTTTATTCTCTTTGCAGCAACTGTGAATGGGTGTTCACTCATGATTTGGCTCTCTGTTTGTCTGTTATTGGTGTATAGGAATACTTGTGATGCTTGAACATTGATTTTGTATCCTGAGACTTTGCTGAAGTTCTTTATCAGCTTAAGGAGATTTTGGGCTGAGACGATGGGGTTTTCTGAATATACAATCATGTCATCTGCAAACAGAGACAATTTGACTTCTTCTTTTCCTAATTGAATACCCTTTATTTCTTTCTGTTGTCTGATTGCCCTGGCCAGATCTTCCAATACTATGTTGAATAGGAGTGGTGAGAGAGGGCATCCTTGTCTTATGCCAGTTTTCAAAGGGAATGCTTCCAATTTTTGCCCATTCAGCATGATATTGGCTGTGGGTTTCTCACAAATAGTTCTTATTATTTTGAGATACGTCCCATCAATACATAGTTTATTGAGAGTTTTTAGCATGAAGGGCTCTTGGATTTTGTCAAAGGTCTTTTCTGCATCTATTGAGATAATCATGTAGTTTTTGTCATTGGTTCTGTTTACGTGATGGATTACATTTATTGATTTGTGTGTGTTGAACCAGCCTTGCATCCCAGGGATGAAGCCTACTGGATTGTGGTGGATAAGTTTTTTGATGTGCTACTGGATGCGGTTTGCCAGTATTTTTTCTTTTTCTCTTTTTTTTTTTTTTTTTTTTTTTTTGAGACGGAGTCTCACTCTGTTCCCCAGGCTGGAGTGCAGTGGCACAATCTTGGCTCACTGCAAGCTCTGCCTCCTGGGTTCACACCATTCTCCTGCCTCAGCCTCCCAAGTAGCTGGGACTATAGGCGCCTGCCACCACGCCTGGCTAATTTTTTGTGTTTTTAGTAGAGACGGGGTTTCACCGTGTTAGCCAGGATGATCTCGATCTCCTGACCTTGTGATCCGCCCACCTCGGCCTCCCAAAGTGCTGGGATTACAGGCGTGAGCCACTGTACCTGGTCGGGTTTGCCAGTATTTTGTTGAGGATTTTTGCATCGATATTCATCAGGGATATTAGTCTAAAGTTCTCTTTTTTTGTTGTGTCTCTGCCAGGCTTTGGTATCAGGATGATGCTGGCCTCATAAAATGAGTTAGGGAGGATTCCCTTTTTTGCTATTGATTGGAATAGTTTCAGAAGGAATGGTACCAGCTCCTCTTTGTACCTCTGGTAGAATTCGGCTGTAAATCCATCTGGTCCTGGAATTTTTTGGTTAGTAGGCTATTAATTATTGCCTCAATTTCATAGCTTGTTATTGGTCTATTTAGAGATTCTACTTCTTCCTGTTTAGTCTTGGGAGGGTGTATGTGTCCAGGAATTTACCCATTTCTTCTAGATTTTCTATTGAATTGTGTAGAGGTGTTTATAGTATTCTCTAATGGTAGTTAGTTTTTCTGCGGGATCAATGGTGATATCCCCTTTATCTTTTTTTATTGTATCTATTTGATTCTTCTCTCTTTTCTTCTTTGTTAGTCTTGCTAGTGGTCTATCAATTTTGTTGATCTTTTCAAAAACCAGCTCCTGGATTCATTGATTTTTTTGAAGGGTTTTTGTGTCTCTATATCCTTCAATTCGACTCTGATCTTAGTTATTTCTTGCCTTCTGCTAGCTTTTGAATGTGTTGCTCTTGCTTCTCTAGTTCTTTTCGTTGTGATGTTAGGTGTCAATTTTAGTTCTTTCCTGCTTTCTCTTGTGGGCTTTTAGTGCTATAAATTTCCCTCTACACACTGCTTTAAATGTGACCCAGAGATTCTGGTGCGTTGTGTCTTTGTTCTCATTGGTTTCAAAGAACATCTTTATTTCTGCTTTCATTTTGTTATTTACCCAGTAGTCACTCAGGAGCACTTTGTTCAGTTTCCACGTAGTTGTGCAGTTTTGAGTGAGTTTTTTAATCCTGGGTTCTAATTTGTTTGCACTGTGGTCTGAGAGACAGTTTGTTGTGATTTCTGTTCTTTTACATTTGCTGAGGAGTGTTTTACTTCCAACTATGTGGTCAATTTTGGAATAAGTGCGATGTGGTGCTGAGAAGAATGTATATTCTGTTGATTTGGGGTGTAGAGTTCTCTAGCTGTCTATTAGGTCTGCTCGGTGCAGAGCTGAGTTCAATTACTGGATATCCTTGTTAACCTTCTGTCTCGTTGGTCTGCCTAATATTGACAGTGGGGTGTTAAAGTCTCCCATTATTATTGTGTGGGAGTCTACATCTCTTTGTAGGTCTCTAAGGACTAGCTTTATGAATCTGGGTGCTCCTGTATTGGGTGCATATATATTTAGGATAGTTAGTTCTTCTTGTTGCATTGATCCCTTTACCATTATGTAATGGCTTTCTTTGTCTCTTTTGATCTTTGTTGGTTTAAAGTCTGTTTTATCAGAGACTAGGATTGCAACCCTTGCTTTTTTTTTTTTTTTTTTTGCTTTCCATTTGCTTGGTGGATCTTCCTCTATCCCTTTATTTTGAGCCTATGTGTGTCTCTGCATGTGAGATGGGTCTCCTGAATACAGCACACTGATGGGTCTTGACTCTATCCAATTTACTCATCTGTGTCTTTTAATTGAGGCCTTTAGCCCATTTACATTTAAGGTTAATATTGTTATGTGTGAACTTGATCCTGTCATTATGATATTAGCTGGTTATTTTGCCTGTTAATTGTTGCAGTTTCTTCATAGCATCGATGGTCTTTACAATTTGGCATGTTTTTGCAGTGGCTGGTACCGGTTGTTCCTTTCCATGTTTAGTGCTTCCTTCAGGAGCTCTTTTAATTCAGGCCTGATGGTGACAAAATCTCTCACATTTGCTTTTCTGTGAAGGATTTTATTTCTTCTTGGCTTATGAAACTTAGTTTGGCTGGATATGAAATTCTGGGTTGAAAATTATTTTCTTTAAGAATGTTGAATATTGGCCCCTACTCTCTTCTGATTTATAGGGTGTCTCTCGAGAGATCCACTGTTAGCCTGATGGGTTTCCCTTTGTGGGTAACCCGACATTTCTCTCTGGCTGCTCTTAACATTTTTTTCCTTCATTTCAACCTTGGTGAATCTGACAATTATGTGTCTTGGTCTTGGAGTTGCTCTTCTTGAGGAGTATCTTTGTGGTGTTCTCTGTATTTCTTGAGTTTGAATGTTGGCTTGCCTTGCTAGTTTGGGGAAGTTCTCCTGGATAATATTCTGAAGAGTGTTTTCCAACTTGATTTCATTCTCTCCATCACTTTCAGGTACACCAATCAAACGTAGTTTTGGTCTTTTCACATAGTCTTACATTTCTTGGAGGCACTTTTCATTTCTTTTTATTCTTTTTTTCTCTAATCTTGTCTTCTTGCTTTATTTTGTTAATTTGATCTTCGATCACTGATATCCTTTCTTCCACTTGATTTAATCAGGTATTGAAGGTTGTGCATGCATCACGAAGTCCTTGTGCCATGGTTTTCAGCTCCACCAGGTCATGTAAGTTCTTCTCTATGCTGTTTATTCTAGTTAGCCAATCGTCTAACCTTTTTTCAAGGTTTTTAGCTTCCTTGTGATGGGTTAGAACATGCTCCTTTAGCTCGGAGTAGTTTGTTATTACCAACCTTCTGAAGCCTAATTCTGCCAACTTGTCAAAATCACTCTCCATCCAGCTTCGTTCCATTGCTGGCAAGGAGTTGTGATCCTTTGGAGGAGAAGTGGTGCTCAGTTTTTAGAATTTTCAGGTTTCTGCTCTGGTTTCTCCCCATCTTTATGGTTTTATCTACCTTTGGTCTTTGATGTTGGTGACTACAGATGAGGTTTTGGTGTGGATGTCCTTTTGTCGATGCTGATGCTATTCCTTTCTGTCACTTTTCCTTCTAACAGTCAGGTCCCTTAGCTGCAGGTCTGTTGGAGTTTGCTAGAGGTCCATTCCAGACCCTGTTTGCCTGGGTATCACCAGCAGAGGCTGCAGAACAGCAAATATTGCAGAAGAGCAAATATTGCTTCCTGATCCTTCCTCTGGAAGCTTCGTCCCAGAGTGGCACCCACCTGTATGAAGTGTCTGTCGGCCCCTACTGGGAGGTGTCTCTCAGTTAGGCTACATGGAGTTTAGTGACCCACTTGAGGAGGCAGTCTGTCTGTTCTCAGAGCTCAAACTCCATGCTGGGAGAACCACTGCTCTCTTCAGAGCTGTCAGACAGGGAAGTTTAAGTCTGCAGTTGTCTGCTGCCTTTTTTCAATTATGCCCTGCCCACAGAGGTAGAGTCTACAGAGGCAGTAGGCCTTGCTGAGCTGCAGTGGGCTCTGCCCAGTTTGAGCTTCCTGACCACTTTGTTTACCTACTCAAGCCTCAGCAATGGTGCACGCACCTCCCTGCACCCAGCTACAGCCTTGCAGGTTGATCTCAAATTGCTGCGCTAGCAGTGAACAAGGTTCCATGGGCAGGGACCTCCTGAGCTAGGCTTGGGAGAGAATCTCTTGGTCTACTGGTTGCTAAGACTGTGGGAAAAGCGTAGTATTTGGGTGGGAGAGAACTAGTTTTCCAGGTACAGTCTGTCATGGCTTCCCTTGGCTAGGAAAGGGAAATCCCCTGACTGCTTGTGCTTCCTGGGTGAGGCGACACCCCACCCTGCTTCATGTCACCCTCCATGGGCTGCATCCACTGTTCAATCATTCCCAATGAGATGAACCAGGTACCTCAGTTGGAAATGTAGAAATCACCTATCTTCTGTGTCAGTCACACTGGGAGCTACAGACCGCAGCTGTTCCTATTTGGCCATCTTGGAACAGAAGTCTAATTTTATTTATTTCTACTCTAATATTTATTATTTCTTTTCTTCTACTAATTTTGGGTTTGGTTTACTCTTGCCTTTTTACTTCTTTAATATGCATCATCAGGTTATTCACTTGAAGTTTTTCTTCCTTTCTGATGTAGGCCCTTATCTGGAACTATCACCCTTGGTACTGCTTTTGCTGTATCCCATAGGTTTTGGTGCATTATGTTTCCATTGTCATTTGTTTTTAGAAAATTTTTAATTCATTTCTTAATTTCTTCATTGACCCACTTATCATTTAGGAGCATATTGTTTAATTTCCATGTTTTTGTGTAATTTCCAAAATTCCCCTTGTTATTGATTTCTAGTTTTATTCCACTGTGATCAGAGAAGGTGCTTGATATTATTTCAGTTTTTTGAATGTTTTGAGATTTGTTTCATGACCTAACATATGGCCTCTTCTTGAGAATGATGTATGTGCTGAGGAGACAAATGTGTTTTCTGCAACCTTCGGATGAAATATTCTGTAAATACTTATTAGGTCCATTTGGTCTATAGTGCAGATTACATCTGATGTTTCCTTGTTGATTTTCTGTCTGGAAGATCTGTCCAATGCTGAAAGTGGAGTGTTGAAATCTACAACTATTATTGTATTGGGGTCTATCTTTCTTTAGCTCTAATAATATTTGTTTTATTTATCTGGGTGCTCCAGTGTTGAGTGCATGTATATTTACAATTGTTATATCTTCTTGCTCAACTGATCCCTTTATCATTATATAGTGACCTTTTTTGTCTGTTCTTAACCATTTTTGTCTTGAAATCTATTTAGTCTGATAAAGGTATAGCTAATCCTGTTCTTTTTTGGTTTCCATTGTCATGAAGTATCATTTCCCATGTCTTTATTTTCAGTCTGTGTATTGTTATAAGTGAAGTTTGTTTCTTGTAGGTAACAGATCATTGGGTCCTTTTTTAAAAAATCCATTCAACCACTCTATATCTTTTTATTGGAGAGTATGGTCCATTTACATTCAATATTATTATTGACAAATAAGGACTTACGCTTGCCATTTTGTTATTTATTTTCTGGTTGTTTTGTGATCTTCTCTCCCATCTTTTCTTACTTCCTGTCTCCCTTTTAGTGAAAGTAATTTTTTTGGTGGTATGTTTTAATTTCTTGCTCTTCACTATTTATGTATCCATTGTATGTTTTTACATTTGAGGTTACTATGAGGCTTGCAAATACTATCTTATAGCCCATTATTTTATGCTGATGAAAACAACACTGATTGCATAAACAAACAAATACACAATCAAGCAAAATGAAACTTAAAAAACCTCTACATTTTAACTTTGTTTACATGCTTTTAAGCTTTCTGTTATTTTTATATCTTATTATAGTATCTAAGTCTTGAAAAGCTGTTGTAATTTTTTAATCAGTTCATCTTTTCCTGTTTCTACTTATGATATAAGTGGTTTACACACCATAATCACGGTGTTATAATGTTCTGTGTTTTTTGAGGACTTACTATTGTCAGTGAGTTTTGTACCTTCAGATGATTTCCTGTTGCTCATTAATGTTCTTTCTTTCAGATTGAACTCCTTTAGTATTTCTTGTAAGACAGGTTTGGTGTTGATGAAATTCCTCAGTTTATTTGATTATTTTTCCTTCTAGTGCAAATCTATTGTTCATTTCCTCTAGCAAAAATTTCTTGTTGTTGCTATTTTACTTTTAAACCAAGAATTTCCATTTGGTTAATTAACTTTTGAAATAAATATTTTTAATCTATTATTGATATTTTTGAATTGATAAGAAATTATCATCATACCATCCTTTATTTTTTAAACACATTTTCTTTTAGTTTTTGAACATATTGATAATAATTACTTTGAGGTTTTTTTTCTGCTATGTCTGACATCTTGGCACTCACAAAGGCAGTTTCTCTTGCTTGCCTTTTTTCTGGCATATGGCTCTGTTTTTTCCATATCTCTGCTTAACTCATAATTTTTTTGTTCAAAAATATGTTCTAGCCAGTTGCAATACTCATTTCTGCCCCCCTCACTATGTTACTGTTGTTTAATTGTTTATTTGTTTAATGGCCTGACCAGACTATATAGTGAAGCCAATTTCCTCCACAATTTGTGGCCTCCGATGTTCCTGAGGGGGTCACAGCACTGGGCACATTTTCTCTCAAATTGGAATTACAGCGCCTTTAGCAGTGCTCTCTTTGACTTTCTCTTTCAATGATCTGTTCAGTTGTTTTCCTCTTTTGGTATCATGCCCAGCTGTTAACCTCCAGCAATTGCCAGATAATTGCTCTCTTGTTTTTGACAGCTTTTTAGGGACATACATTGCTTCACAGTCTGATCCAAATATATTTCACTTCCTTTGCAGGAGCAGTTTTTCAGACAAGACTTTGATGTTTGCTTTAACCTCAGGAAGGCCCTTCTTAGCTGTCTCTTTCTTTGATTTTTATTGTATATTTCTAGCTGGTTTATGGTTTAGTTTGTTGCTTTCATTAAGCTGCCATTAACCTATTAATTGCTTACCACCAAAACATTCATTGTTTTTGACAGTGCCCTTAGGCTTGAACTTCCGCATGTTCTGTTGCAAATAAAGTCTGTCCCTTTAGGGAGACCTAGAGACTTTTCTTATTATGGCCTACCTCTCCCTCTAGGCAGGTCCTCTACTCCCCCTACTGCCTCTACTGCCACTACTCTGCAGGTAGTGTTGGGGACAGTGTCATGCTTTTCTCAGATGTCTTCCCTTCTCTATGGATGGGGCACTGGATTGGGCAATAATTTCTGTTTTTCTTTCTTTTCTGGAATGGAAGCTTCACTCCTGCCATGGAATCTCTGTCCTATGAGTATAGTGAAGCGAGGACATTCAGCATTAGTACTCTTGGCCTGTGGCACTGGGGATAGAATTTATGCCTTAATAGTAGAGGCTGAGTGGAAGAAGGAAGCCTCAGATTTTCGGTCAAACTTTCTTGGAATAGAATTTCTGCAACGTAGAGCCCGAGATGGGCTTGGGAAGTGCTGGTAGTCTGCCCTAGATTGGGAGCTGAGGGGAAAGGGCACCCTGTCTTTTTTGCTGCACATCTCTGGAGCAGGGTTTCTGTTTCATTGAACTGATTGCAGGAAAGGGAGGAAATGAACATAGCTTAAACACCATAGACTCTCACTCCTCTCACTGAAATTGGTAGGCTTTCTTGGTTTTCTTCATTCGCTGTCTGCCCTTAGAACAATTTCCATATACTCTAACATTTTAAAATTTTGTTTGTTTTTAATTTTCACCAGTTATGGTTGTTTTACTCTGGAGAGTATCTGCAGAGCTCTTCAGGTTGTCATTCTGTAAGTGCTTCTCTCATACTTGATTTCCAACACCTGAAGAGTGAATTCCCTTTTTCAAATGAAATCTTACAAGGAAACAGATAAAAGTGGAGACATACTAGTTGAACATAAAGTGAACTAACACAGCACAGGGCTGGAAGTTCTGACTGATTGACTTTTTTCTTGTTGTTGTTCCATGTTCTCCTTCACCCTCATCCTCCAAGCCCTAGATGTAGATGAGAACACTGCTGGAGAATCATTTACCTTTGGGATGAAGTGGATCAGGTCCACTCAGATAATACAGAATCATGTCCTTTAAATAGAGTCAACTGATTGTAGAGGTTAATTGCAATTAGAAAATACCTTCACAGCAATACCTAGATCAGTGCTTGGTTGAATAGTTGAGTACTATAGCCTGGCTAAGCTGATGAGCAAAACTGACAATCACACCATGCTTCAGCCACTGTGAGGAGCTTTAATCATGGTTTTTCCTGAGCAGTTTACATCTTCTCATTCCCATGAAATCTTGGCACATTTCCTTCCCTTCACCTGGACTGCTGTTATCCTCCTCCTCTGTGTCCTAGGTTCCTCCTGCACAAATGTTGCTTCTTCCATGGAGCCCTCCTTGACTCCTTCAGGCAGAGTGAGTTGCTCCTTTTCTGAGCTCCCACAACCTTTGTTTAAACCCATATTTTGGCCCATCATCACTCGTCCCACCAGTATTTGCTTCTGTCTCCATTCCCCCACCATGTTCTGAGCTAACTGAGGGCAGGGACTGTATTATATGTATTTCTTGATCTCCAGCCTGATGCCAGGAGAAAAGAAGCTGTAAATGTATCCTGGTAGGTAGGTTAAGTTTGCAAGGAGCCTGCAACTTGCTATGAAACTATGGTTTTGTGGTTGGCAAAGCAAACACACAGCCTAAGGCTAAGCTCAAGAGAGCAACCCTAACTTCCCCCCAGCTGACCGCATGATCTCCTGACTCATGGAGTGGAACTTGTGGCATGTCCACAGGAAGCCCTGGAGCCACTGCCCCCATGACAGCAGCAGGACAAATGTACTTCTTCAGCAGGACAAAATAGTGCTGGTCCTTTTGCTAGTCAGGAAAGTGACTTTCCTGATTGTCACTTTCCTCCAAGGGTATCTTGTGTGACTACATCTTCTTTTGGCCAGCTCCAAACATTTATAGCCTATTTCAGTTTCTTCTGGCCTATTTGCCTAATGAAACAGAATTACGCCCTGTCTACCACTAAGCACTACAAAGAAAAACGTATTTGTTGGGGATTTAGAGAAAGAAAGGTTAAGAAATCAATTGTCAAGACCCTATTTTCCCAACTCTACCCTAGGACAGAGGAAGCTCATAGCTCTGACAGACTTCTCCTTAGGATGAATGTTGACAGCTCCCCCCAGGCCACTCCTTGTTTAGTTTTCATTCATTCTATCCCAGGAAGAATCAGAGGAAGACGGATACATCTTAAGATGTCTCTGTAACTTTGTAAGGATCCTGCTGAAAAGATATTGATGAAATGTTGATTGCAGCTTCTTTTTAAAACATTTTTATTTTTATTGATACATAATATTTGTACATATTTAAGGGGTATATGTGGTATTTTGTTACATGCATAGAATGTGTAATGATCAAGTCAGGGTATTTAGGGTATCCATTACCTCAAGGTTTTATCATTTCTATGTGTTGGGAACATTTCAAATCTTCCAGTCTAACTATTTTGGAGTATACAATATATTACTGTTAACTATGGTTTCCCTACTCTGCTGTCAAACATTAGAACTTATGCCTTCTGTCTAACTGTATGTTTGTACACATTAAGCAACCTGTCTCAACACCCCCATCCCACAACTGTTCCCAGTCTCTGATAACCATCATTCTATTCTCCATGAAGTGCACATTTTTAGTTCCCACATGAGTAAGAATATGCAACAGTTGTGTTTCTATGCCTGGTTTATTTCCCTCCAGTTCCATTCATGTTGCTTATTGCGGCTTCTTGAGTCTGAGGTCAGAGCTGAGTCATTTTTGGGTGAGTTTCCCCCCATCCTCCTCCCCCTTGTACCTTTCAGAGCAAGACCAGGCTTTTACCCATTGGCTCCTTTCCCTCTCTGCAAGGCTATGTCATCAGAAGTAGGCAGGGCAACCAACGCTACTTTTCCATGGTGTGTGCTTTCCTAAGTAGATTTATCATCCATGGCTCATTTCAACTACTCTATTGCACTTAGAATGTTAAGGAGCATTCTTCTCATTGGAACTTCTTGACTAAGTGCAAAGATACACTTCAATCCATGATGCACACAAGACTCAAATAGGCTTGATGTATTTTGTGATTAGTGTGAACTCAATTCCTGTTTTTTCAAAAGGGAGACCAATTCTCATACTCATCTTGAAACCCATCTGACATTGCTCCTCCCAAGATTAGATAATCACGACAGAGCATCTCTACAAGCCCTAACTGAACACCCATAAGAGAAATAATTCCATCCAAGTCTGAGTGTGGGTCTCTCCCCAGAGGTCCACCCTAACTCCCTGCATGAAAGAGCCACTGGTTATTCTCCTCCCTTCATGCTCTGGGAGCTTCTTCATTGCACTCACCACCACCTAGCACTGTTTTTGTCTCTTCCTGTTTGCTGCCTGTGTCTCCCACTAGGGGCTGAGCGATGTGTGATGTGATCTTCTCAGTTTTGTTCACTTTTACATGTTATCCCCACAACAAGGTTTCTGGTGAGGCATGGGTGGGAAAAAGGGAAATAATAACTTCTTTCTTTCTTCCCTCCCTTCCTTCCTTCTTCCCTTCCTCCCTCCCTCCCTCCCTCCCTCTCTCTCTCTTTCTTCTTTCTTTCTTTCTTTCTTTCTTTCTTTCTTTCTTTCTTTCTTTCTTTCTTTCTTTCTTTCTTTCTTCTTTCGTCTCCTTCCTTCCTTCCTTCCTTCCTTCCTTCCTTCCTTCCTTCCTTCCTTCCCTCGCTCTCTCTCTCTCTTTCTTTTTTTTGACAGAGTTTCACTCTTGTTGCCCAGGCTGGAGTGCAATGGAGCAATCTAGGCTCACTGCAACCCCCACCTCCCAGGTTCAAGTGATTCTCCTGTCTCAGCCTACCGAGTAGCTGGGATTACAGGCGCATGCCACCACACCTGGCTAATTTTTGTATTTTTAGTAGAGACGGGGTTTCACCATGTTGACCAGGTGATCTTGAACTCCTGACCTCAGATGATCCGCCTGCCTTGGCCTCCCTAAGTGCTGGAATTACAGGCATGAGCCACCGCACCTGGCTGGGAGCTAACAATTTCTTAAGCACTCTGTGCTAAGACATTTTACATACTGTAGCTCGTTCATTCTTACAACAGCCCTGCGAGGTGACTATCATTACTCAGTTTTATAGAGAAGGAAACCCAACTTCCAACATCTCCTAAATAGCACCTGTGCGTTTGAATGTTTCAAGTCTGTGAGGAGTGCAATCAGTAGCCAAGAAAGTGTCACTTAGAAAGAAAAAGGCTTAAAGAAGGAAAATACTCCGGGATGATGAAAATCTAATACCTAAAGATGTCAATTGTGGATGTGATGTTAACTAACCTTTATTGGGCTTCATGCTGTTGGGCACTGCATTGGGCACCTTATTTGGGTAGATATTATTCTCATCCCCATTTAACAAATGGAGAAACCAAGATAAACAGGGATCAAGTAACATTCCCAATGTCACATAACTAGTACTGATGAAGCTGGGATTTGAATCTTGGTCCTCTAACTTCAGGGCCCAGATTCTAAACAAAGACGTGGGGAAAAGGGGAGGTGTAACTTGTAAAATGAATGAAAAAGAATGCTTTCCTTTCAAGTGTTAGATTTAGGGTTCAAGCATTTTTGATCCGTGAGACTAATTATAATAGCATCAACTAATTTGCATGACACTTCTTACATTGCCAAGCATTTTCTCACCTGCAAGTTTGTGGTAATCCTTATGTGGCTTTGAGATGACTTTGAGAAATAGGAGAAGTCAGTGTTCATTGCTTTTCTCAATTGACAGTTGGGAAAGAGAAGCTCAGAAAGTTAAAGTGACCAATATTTACATAACAAGTGTATTCCACAGTGAGTCTATTCCATGAGGCTCACTTATCCAGGACTGTAGGGTGGTGGAATTTCACACAGCCTATAGCCCTGGATAAGTGCCAGAATGCCAGTTTTTCATGTCTGGAACTAAAGGTTCTTCTTAGGGAGGAGGAAGAGGGAGGCCTGAGGTCAAAAGTGGGTGGCAAGGTTGAGCCTTGCTCCTCTTCACCCAGTCTTGGGGACAGCAGTTTACATCTTTGGTCTCAGTAGGCTGATGTGGCCATAGCCCTGAGTTTCTGAGCTGATGGCAAAGTTAAAAGCTACTCCTAGTAAGAGTGGTGGAGTGGAGGGAGGAGCACAATCAGGAGACTGGTCCTCCTGATTTTCATCTCAACAGTGGGCTCCCAAATGTAGCAAAATGGAGGGTGACTCTAGAATGAGGCCACCTTTATCATGTGGCTGGAGGTCTCCTCGATACCCCAGACGGCTGCCAGAGGTGTCAGAAATGTCTCTGAAGCTTCCTGCGTTTTGAGAAGAAGCTGACTTTATTACTAACCACTCAGCGCTTAGAACTGGATTTGCACATAGTAGGTGATTAATAAATGTTGACTTGATTAATTTATTTCTTGCTTAAATCCTGATTTTTGTAATCAGGCAAGCCTTTTTGTCCTTTGATTATTTTGCATTTTGTTCCCTCTCATTTAATCTTGTCTAATAAACTCAAGTATTTTACTTGCGGAGTAGTTAGCTGACAACAGGGCAGCTAAGTCTCTGTATCAGCCTTGTGACTCAGTTCACGGATGTTCAAGGCATCCTCCATGCATGAGCTATCTGCCTCCAGACTTCCTTTTAAATTTCATTTTCTTTTTAAAATACTTAATTGACAAATAAAATTATATATATTTAATGTGTACAATGTGATGATTTGGTATACATATACACTGTATACTGATCACTGTAGTGTTTACTTGAAATTTGATAGGATTTCAAGTGTCCTTAACACACACACACACATGCATACACACACATACACACACACAAGTGATAACTCTGGGTGGTAATGGATGTGTTCATCAATTTGATTGTGGTAATCAGTATACAATGAATGCATATATTAAATAATCATACTGAATCCAGATCTTAATGCTGAAGGACACCATTTCTCATTAAAAGGACCCAGGGCTCCTTGGAAAAATGGTTGTTTTCAGGTCTAGGGCAGGAAATCTTCAAGATGAGTCGAACTTCACATGGAATCAGAAAGAAAGGAAGCTGTCTGGCTATTGGGATTGTATCAAAGACTCGTAGGCCAACTGCAAGAGGCTCCTACAGGGTCAATTTGGGCGTCAAAAGAATAATAACTAAAATGAGTAAAAACATATGGAATACATTAAACCTCATGTGTTCATAATGATACAAAAATTTTTTTAAAAGCTTGTTGGTCACATTTGGAGATTGCTAAAGCAACTCTGAACACAGGTGAATAAAGGAAAATAAAATAAAGCAAATTATCACCAGTTTTTACAGTGCTCTAAAATAAAACATAGATGCTTAGAGACTCAGTGCTAGTCCAGAACTCTTCCTAGGACCACAAGGAGCACAGGAATTTGAGGTCCTAGGACAGAAGGAACTGTGAGGATAGCTCAGTCTCACTGTCTGGTATGTTAATCTCTCCTATAAAATCTCCAGTAGGGTTCTGCCTAGAACATACTTGAACACTGCTTGGGATGGGAAGTTTACCATCCATAGGTGACCCATCACCTCTCTGATTTGATCTGAGTATTTGGAAGCCTTTTTTTTATAGTGACCCCAATATGTCCCTCTGAAGCTTTCACTCATTGCTCCTAATTAATTAGACCTTTAAAGCCATATGCACTCACAAAACTAGCTCATAGACTTCATCAAGACCCATGGCTTTTTACTGACTTGTGTATAGAGATTGCTCAAGTAAGACTTTGGGCTCTGGCATCAGCCATCACTTGGGTTCAAATCCTAGGCACCCTAGCCTGTGTCCTTGGGAAAGTTGTTTAACCACTGCAAGCCTTGTTTTCTTCATCTGTAAAATGGGGATAATTTCTATGTTGTAGGCTTGTTATAAGGAGAAGGTACATGCAGAGTACATGTTACAGAGCCTGCACACTGCAAACTCTTAAGAAATGCTTGTTTTATGTCATTAAATATTGCATAGATATAATTTTTATAAAATATGTGTACAGCATGAATGTAACAATAGAATGAATAACTGTATTCAACAGCCAGCTTAGGAATACAACATTAACAATACCTTTGAAGGGCTCTGGTCCCCTCCTGGTCCATCACCTTTCCTTTCCTTAAGTAACCATGATATTGAACTTTGTATCAATCATTCCCTTGATTTTCTTTGTAGTGTTATCTCATATGGGTTCCTGATTAATGTTTTATTCAGTTTTACATGATTTTTACTTTTTCTTAAATGGACTCATACTATGTTTTTTCCTGTAACTTTCCTTCCTTAACGTAAATCCTGATGTCTGTTCATGTTCAGGCTTGTAAACTATACTTCTTTTTCTGTATAATCAACTCTACAATTGGCCAGTGATGATGAGACCACCATTCAATACCTGTTATAACACGACAAAGCTGAATTTATTGCTTCTTATTGTAAGATAGAGCTATGCTTGTTAGACACAGTTGCCAGAGCAGAGCAGACAGCTGATGAAACTTCTGTGGGATTTGTGGGAGGCATAGAGCTCAGTGATTGGTGGACTTTCAGAGGCAGTTGCAGGTGATGCCATCTGCAGATAGGTGAGCCTGCTATTGATTGGTTGGCACTCAGAGGTGTGTTTACTGGTAAGTCCATCCTTGACTGGCTGGCATCCAGGAGGGCAGGACTGACACTGAATGATAGACTTACAAAAGGTGTTCACTGGGACGCTGATCAATTGAACAGATTTAAAACTGGTTTTGGTGGCTATTTGTTACCAAGGCTATAGAAAAACAGTCCTTTTCTAAGTTTGTGACAGTATTTTCAGTCTCATAATATTCTAAAAAATGAATATATACTAGCATAATATCCCTTCCCCAGTTGATTTTTTAATTTGCTATGTTGATCAATACTGCTGTGAATATTCTTGTTCAAGTCTCTTAGCATATGTGTACAAGAGATTCTGAAGGTGTACATCTAGAAGTGAATTGCAGGGTCAAAGAGCATGCATATCGTTAACATTATTAGATGATGCTAATAGATTTATGCTCACAACAGCAGCGTATAAGAGTCTGACTTCTCCACATTTTCAACAATATCAGATTGTCAGATTTGATGTCCTCTACCCAAATCTGGTGGGAGTAAAATGACATCACAGTTTGGCATTAATTTATCTTTTGATAATTAGTGATGTAATTGAGAAACTTCATTCATTTAATGGTTGTTTAGATCTCCTCTTTCAACTCTTATGCCTGTCTTTCTACTGTCTTTTAAAAAACTAATTTTAATGATTATCAGATACATTCTAGATATGAATATTTTGTTGGCAATATGTGTTTTAAGAGCTTCCTCTTGTTTGAGGCTTTATATTTTTATGCTCTGACACTTTATTTTTTGATAAGGATATTTTCTCAATTTTAATGTAGTCAGATTCTCCAATATTTTCCTCTCTGGTTTTGACTTATTTTGGTCTCAAGGTGACTTCCCCTACCCCAGGGACTTAAAGATATTCTCCTATATTATGTTATAAAAAGTTATAATTTTCATCGTTTAAAATTTAAAATTGCAATTTATTTTTATATATGGTATGAAGTAGGGGACTGAATTTCATTTCCATACAGATTGATGCCAACTGTCTCAACACAATATGAGTAATAAATCCTTTTTCTCACTGACTAGCCATGCCAAATCTGTAATAAATAGAGCTACACAGTCTCTTCTTGTGAAATCAAAAACAGAAGAAAACTTTAGTGAACCCAAAGGTTAGAAAAAGATTTTTATATATGAAATTAAAAGTGCAATCCATAAAAGAAAAAGAATAAATATTGAATGAAAAAGAATAAATATTGGATTTCATCAAAATAATGTCTGTGAAAAACAGACATTGAGAAATTGTTAAGACAATGAAAAGACAAGCCCCAGACAGGAAGACCGTATTTGCAAATCATATCAAAAAAAGACTTGTGGGCCAGGTGCGATGGCTCATGCCTGTAATTCCAGCACTTTGAGAGGTCAAGGCGGGCAGAGCACGAGGTCAGGAGATCAAGACCATCCTGGATAACACTGTGAAATCCTGTCTCTACTAAAAATACAAAAAATTAGCTGGGAGAGGTGGTGGGCCGCCTATAGTCCCAGCTACTCAGGAGGCTGAGGCAGGAGAATGGTGTGAACCTGGGAGGTGGAGCTTGAAGTGAGCAGAGATCGTGCCCTTGCACTCCAGCCTGGGAAACAGTGCAAGACTCCGTCTCAAACAAACAAACAAACAAACAAAACATGTTACAGGATAGAGACAGAAAAATCTCCAGAGAAATAAAGAGGATAAATGAAAAACAATCACTACTTCTGGAAATGAAGGACACACTTAGAGAGTGCAACATACACTGGAAAGTCTGAACAATAGAATCAAACAGGTAGAAGAAAGAACTTCAGATCTTGAAGACAAGACTTTCAAATTAACCCATAAAGAAAAAAGAATTTTAAAAATGAATGACATCTCCAGGAAGTTTGGGATTATGTTAAACAATCAAACCTAAGAATGATGTGTGTTCCGAAGGAAGAAGAGAAATCTAAAGTTTGGAAAGTATATTTGAGGGAATAATTTAGAGAAATTTCCCTGGCCTTGCTAGAGATCTAGACATCCAAATACAAGAAGCTCAAAGAACACCCGAGAAATTAATCGCAAAAAGACCATCATCTAGGCGCGTAGTCAACAGGTATCTAAAGTTAAGACAAAGGAAAGAATCTTAAGAGCTGTGAGGCAAAAGCATCAGGTAACCTATAAAGGAAAACCTATGAGATTAACATCAGATTTCTCAGCAGAAGCCCTACCAACTAAAAGGGATTGATGTCCTATCTTTAGCTTCCTTATACAACTACCAGCCAAGAATTTTGAATCCAGTGAAACTAAGCTTCATAAATCAAGGAAAGGAAACGAAGCTTCATAAATCAAGGAAAGATGTAGTGTTTTTCAGACAAATAAATGCTGAGAGAATTCACCACTACCAAGCTAGCATTACAGGAATTGCTAAAAGGAACTCTAAGTCTTGAAACAAATCCTTGAAACACACCAAAATAGAACTTCCTTAAGGCATAAATCTCACGGTGAGAGGTGACAATGTGCTAACAGCCCTCACTCTCAGTGCCTCCTCGGCCTCGGTGTCCACTCTGGTGGCACTTGAGGAGCCCTTCAGCCTGCCACCGTATCGTGGGAGCCCCTCTCTGGGCTGGCTGAGGCCGGAACTGCCTCCCTCTGCTTGCCGGGAGGTGTGGAGGGAAAGTCTCCAGGGCCACACACAGAGCGGCAGGCCTGCACCCCTGGCCCAGGGCAGTGAGGGGCTTAGCACCTGGGCCAACAGCTGCCAAGGTTGCGCAGGGTCCCCCAATAGTGCTGGCCTGCCAGCCCTGCACTCAAATGCTGCACTCAAATTCTGGCCCGGCCTTAGCTGCCTCCCCAGGGGGCAGGGCTCAGGACCTGCAGGGGGCCATGTCTGAGCTCCCCCACTTCCCTGGGCTCCCACGTGGCTGGAGACTCCCTCAGGGGGCTGTCCCCTGCTCCATGGCACCGGGTTCCATCCACAGCCCAAGGGCTGAGGAGTGCAGGATTGGCTGGGGACTGGCGGACAACTCCACCTGCAGCCCTGGTGCAGGACCCACTAGGTGAAGCCAGCTGGGCTCCTGAGCCAGATGGAGACTTGGAGAACTTTTATATCTAGCTGGGGGATTGTATGTGCACCAATCAGCACTCTGTATCTAGCTAATCTGGTGGGGACTTGGAGAACTTTTATGTCTACCTAGAGAATCGTAACTATACCAATCAGCACTCTGTGTCTAGCTCAAGATTTGTAAATACACCAATCAATACTCTGTGTCTAGCTCAAGGTTTGTAAATACACCAACTGGTACTCTGTATCTAGCTAACTCTGTGTCTAGCTAACCTAGTGGGGACTTGGAGAACTTTTCCGTCTAGCACTCTGTGTCTAGCACAAGGATTGTAAACACACCAATCAGCACTCTGTGTCTAGCTCAGGGTTTGTAAATACACCAATCAGTACTCTGTGTCTAGCTCAAGGTTTGTAAATACACCAATCTAGCTAACTCTGTGTCTAGCTAACTTAGTGGGGACTTGGAGAACTTGTCTGTCTAGCACTCTGTGTCTAGCTCAAGGATTGTAAACGCATCTATCAGCACTCCTCAAAATGGACCAATCAGCTCTCTGTAAAATGGACCAATCAACAGGATGTGGGTGGGGTCAGATAAGGGAATAAAAGCAGGCTGCCCGAGCCAACCATCGCAACCCACTGGGTTCCCCTTCCACACTGTGAAAGCTTTTTTCTTTTGTTCTTTGTGATAAATCTTGCTGCAGCTCACTCTTTGGGTCCATGCTGCCTTTATGAGCTGTAACAGTCACCGCAAAGGTCTGCAGCTTCACTCCTGAAGCCAAGGAGACCATGAACCCACCGGGAAGAATGAACAATTCCAGACGTGCTGCCTTTAAGAGCTGTAACACTCACCATGAAGGTCTGTGGCGTCTCTCCTGACAGTGAGACCATTAATCCACCAGAAGGAAGAAGCTCCAGACACATCTGAATGTCTGAAGGAACAAACTCCGGACACACCATCTTTAAGAGCTATAACACTCACCATGAGGGTCCATGGCTTCATTCTTGAAGTCGGTGAGACCAAGAACCCACCAATTCTGGACACAATGGGACCTACAAGACAATAACACAATAATAATAATAATAAACCAACCAAGAACAACAAGGTATTCAGGAAACTAGCACAATAAAGGGAATAGCTCACTTCTCGATACTAAGGCTGAATGTAAATGGCCTGCATGCGCCACTTAAGAGATACAGAATAGCCGAATGGATAAGAATTTTACCAACCAAGTGTCTACTGTCTTCAAGAGACTTTCCTAACACATAAGGATTTATATAAACTCAAGGTAAAGGGATGGGAAAAGATATTCCATGCAAATGCACACCAAAAGCAAGCAATAGTAGCTATTCTTATATCACATACAAAAAAGCAGCAACAATTAAAAACAACAAAGAGACTGGGCAGTGACTCACGCCTGTAATCCCAGCACTTTGAGAGGCCGAGGCGGGTGGATCATGAGGTCAGGAGATAGAGACCGTCCTGGCTAACTCAGTGAAACCCCGTCTCTACTAAAAATACAAATAATTAGCCAGGAATGGTGGCACGCACCTGTAGTCCCAGCTATTTGGAAGGCTGAGGCGGGAGAATCTCTTGAACGCGGGAGGCAGAGGTTGTAGTGAGCCGACACTGGGCCACTACATTCCAGCCTGGGTGACAAAGTGAGACTCCATCTCAAAAACAAAACAAAAAACAAATGAAAAAACAAACAACAAACAACAACAAAGAGGGACCTTATATAGTGAATAGTCCAGTAGGAAAATATATGTGCACCTAACACCAGAGCTCCCAAATTTATAAAACAGTTACTATTAGACCTAAGAAATTAGCAATACAATAATAGTGGGGGACTTCAATAGTCCACTGACAGCACTAGACAGGTCATCAACACAGAAGTAAACAAAGAAACAATGGACTTAAACTATAATCTAGAACAAATGAACAGATATTTATAGAATATTCTACTCAACAGCTGCAGACTATACATTCTATTCATCAGCACAAGGAACATTCTCCAAGACAGACCATATGATAGGTCACAAAACAAGTCTCAATAAACTTAAGAAAGTTGAAATTATATCAAGTACTCTCTCAGACTGCAGTGGAATAAAATTGGAAATCAACTTCAAAGGAAACCCTGAAAACCATGCAAATACATGGAAATTAAGTAACCTGCTCCTGAATGATCATTGGGTCAACAATGAAATCAAGATGGAAATTAAAAAATTCTTTGAACTGAATGGTAATAGTGACACAACGTACCAAAACTTCTGGGGTACAGCAAAAGTAGTGCTAAGAGGAAAGTTCATGGCATTGAATGCCTAGGTCAAAAAGTCTGACAGAGCACAAATAGACAATCTAAGGTCACACCTCAAGGAACAAGAGAAAGGAGAACAAATGAAACCCAAACCCAGCAGAAGGAAAGAAATAACAAAGATTAGAGCAGAACTAAATGAAATTGAAACAAAAAATTTACAAAAGAAAAATGAAACAAAAAGCTGATTGTCTGAAAAAATTAAACAAAATTGATAGATCATTAGCAAGATTCACCAAGAAAAGAGAGAATATCCACATAACCTCAATTAAAAACTACATGACATATTACAATCGATACCACAGAAATACAAAAGATCACTCAAGGCTACTATGAACACCTTTGTGTGCACCAACTAAAAAACCTAGAGGAGATGGATAAATTCCTGGAAATATAAAACACCCCTAAAGTAAACCAGGAAGAAATAGAAACTCTGAACAGACCAATAACAAATAGCGAGATTTAAATGGTAATTTAAAAATTGCCAACAAAAAGAAAACCCAGAAGCAGAGAGATTCGCAGCTGAGTTCTATCAGATATTCAAAGAAGAATTGGTACCAATCCTATTGACACTATTCTAAAAGATAGAGAAAGAGGAAATTCTCCTTAAATCATTCTATGAAGCCAGTATCACCCAATACCAAAATCAAGAAGGGACATAACAAGAAAAGAAAACTACAGACAATATCCTTGATGAACATAGAGGAAAAATCATCAACAAAATACTAGCTAATAAAATCCAATAGCATATCAAAAAAAAAAAAAAATCCACCATGGTCCAGTGGGTTTCATACCAGGGATGCAGGAATGACTTAACATATGCAAGTCAATAAATGTGATACACCACATAAACAGGATTAGAAACAAAAATTGCATGATCATCTCAATAGATGCAGAAAAAAATAATTGACAAAACCCAGCATCCTTTCATAATTAAAACCTTCAGCAAAATAGAAATAGAAGGGGCATACCTTTTGGTAATAAAAGCCATCTATGACAAACCCACAACCAACATTATACTGAATGGAGAAAAGTTGAAAGCATTCCCCCTGAGAACTGGAACGAGACAAGGATGCCCACTCTCACCATTTCTATTCAACATTGTACTGGAAGTCCTAGCCAGACCAATCAGAAAAGAGAAGGAAATAAAGGACATTCAAATTGGTAAAGAGGAAGTTAAACTGTTGCTGTTTGCAGATGATATGATTGTATATCTAGAAAACCCTAAAGACTTATCCAAAAAGCTTTGAGAACTGATAAATGAAATTGGTAAAGTTTCAGAATATAAAATTAATGTACACAGATCAGTAGCATTGCTATACACCAACAGCAACCAGGTGGATAAGCAAATCAAGAAGTAAACTCCTTTTACAGTAGCTGTGAAAAAAATAAAATACTTAGGAATATACCTAACCAAGGAGGTGAAAAACCTCTACAAGGATAACTACAAAGCACTGCTGAAAGAAATCATAGATGACACAAACAGATGGAAACACATCCCATGCTCATGGATGGGTAGAATTAATATTGCCAAAATGACCACACTGCCAAAAGCAATCTACAAATTCAATGCAATTCCCATCACAATACCACCATCATCCTTCACAGAACTAGAAAAAGCAATCCTGAAATTCATATGGAACCAAAAAACAGCCCATATAGCCAAAGCAAGACTAAGCAAAAAGAACAAATCTGGAGGCATTGCATTACCTGACTTCAAACTATACTATAAGGCCATAGTCACCCAAACAGTTTGATACTAGTATAAAAACAGACACATAGACCAGTGGAACAGAATGGAGAACACAGAAATAAAGCCAAATAATTACAGCCAACTAATCGTCTACAAAACAAACAAAAACATAAAGTGGGGAAAGAACACCCTATTCAACAAACAGTGCTGGGATAATTGGCAAGCCACATGTAGATGAATGAAACTGGATCCTCATCTCTCACCTTATACAAATATCAACTCAAGATGGATCAAAGACTTAAATTTAAGATCTGAAACCATAAAAATTCTGGAAAGTAACATCAGAAAAACCCTTCGAGACATTGGCTTAGGCAAACACTTCATGAGCAAGAACCCAAAAGCAATTGCAACAAAAACAAAGATAAATAGATGGGACTTAAACTAAAAAGCTTCTGCACAGCAAAAGAAATAATCAGTAAAAAGACAACACACAGAGTGGGAGAAAATCTTCACAAACTATGCATCCAACAAAAGACTAATATCCAGAATCTACAAGCAACTCAATCAAATCAACAAGAAAACAAACAATCTCATCAAAAAGTGGGCTAAGGACATGCATAGACAATTCTCAAAAGAAGATATGCAAATGGCCAACAAATATATGAAAAATGCTTGACATCACCAATGATCAGGGAAATGCAAATCAAAACCACCTTACTCCTGCAAGAGTGGCACTAACCAAAAAAATAAAAAATAAAAAAATAGATGCTGGTGTGGATGTGGTGAAAAGGAAACATTTTTATACTGCTGGGGAAATATAAATTAGTACAACCACTGTGGAAAACAGTGTGGAGATTCCTTAAAGAACTGCAAGTACATCTAGCATTTGATCCAGCAATCCCACTGCTGGGTATCTATCCAAAGCAAAAGAAGTCATTGTATGAAAAACACACTTGCATATTCATGTTGATAGCAACACAATTCGTAACTGCAAAAATATAGAATCTGCCCAAATGCCCATCAATCAGCAAGTGAATAAAAAGATGTGTTACATATATACCATGGGATACTACTCAGACATTAAAAAGCTAATGAAATAATGGCATTCCCAGCCACCTGGGTGTGATTGGAGACCATTATTCTAAGTGAAGTAACTCAGGAATGAAAAACCAAACATTGTATGTTCTCACCCATAGGTGGGAGCTAAGCTATGAGGACACAAAGGCATAAGAATGACACAATGGGCTTTGGGTACTTGGGGGAAAGTGTGAGAGGGGTTGAGGGATAAAAGACTACACAATGGGTACAATGGACACTGCATGGGTGAGGCGGGTGCATCAAAATCTGAGAAATCACCACTAAGAATCTATCTGTGTAACAAAACACCACCTGTTCCCCCAAAACCTATGGAAATAAAAAATTAAAATAAAAAATACCATTCTTAGGAAATCTCCTTTATATCTATTAAAATATTAAGTAGAAATAGAAATCAGCATATGGAAACAATTTTTATTTGTGATTATCTAACTTCAGAGTTTAAATTAAAACAACAACAACAAAATGATATCAATCTTTTTGGAAGTATTTCCTCTGAAGTTAAAACAGATGCATTTCTAACCTGGAAATAGGAGCTAAAGGCGCATAATGGTTAAGGATTAAATAATAAAGAAATGTAATCTTTAAAATAGGTTATCAATCAGGAAATAACCAAGTAGTTGATAACATAAGTCCACCAGAAAAAAATGCTTAATTTGTTTATGTTATTTTCATTAACAATAGGAAGTAGGTAAGCAAATAACTTAGATCCTATCTTCTTGATTTTTTGGAAGAAATCACACAAATGTGGTTTGATATCTTCCTCCCCGATACACTCACCCCTTCCATAGTATATATGGCCCAATATACAATCTTCCATCATTTAATTATTAAGTGCATTTTGGTAAATAGTAATTAATTCTGCTGAATCCTTTTTATGGCTAGAGATGAAGTGAAATGAAAAGAGTGTAAATGAATATATTTTGATAAATTCAAGCACATGGGTTTTATCAGGAGGAAGAATAAAAATTCAGTAAGTGATTTTATAATTAAAATAGATTGTTATCAACACATGGGATACTGAGGGAGAAGATAGTTATGCATACCAAACAAAATGTGACCTTCAGAAAACAGAGGTTTCCACCTTGCTGGAGACGTGCAGAGAGGTTAAGTGAGCTCCACTAGAGACTCTCCACTGGAAATTCTGTTGACCGCACACCACTGGACTGGGGAAAAATGGTTCTCTAAAGCCTTCTGTTCCAAGGCTATGCAATGCACTTTTTAAAAGACATGGTATCTTCATTCTGCACATAGTCTCCCTCGGGTCCTGGTGGACGTGCTTGTTCCACACAGTGGAGATGAGCAGGTTCAGGAGCGGAGTCACCACCATGTTCACAAGAGCAGCCTCTCTGTTGGAGTCCAACCTGTCCATTTGCTTTGGCTTCACATATATGAAGACATAGCTGCCATACACTAGAGAGAGGACAATGAGGTGAGAGGAGCAGGTGGAGAAAGCTTTCTGCCACTCCTTGGCTGATGGGAGCCATACAATTATGTTTACTATGTTACCATATGCAGTGGTGGTTATAATGAGGGAGTAAAAAGAATGAACAAAATGAAGCCAAAGGCCAACATCTCAATAGATCTGGTGTCAGAACAGGAGAGTTGGATCAGAGGGCCGAGGTCACAGAAGAAGTGAGGGATGACATGGGGTCCGCAGAAAGACAACTGGGAAACCTTCACCACGAGACCAGTGATGAGAGTGAAGTCCATGACAAAGCAGGCAGTGAGCAGGAGGAAGCAAGTCCTCAGGCTCATGATGGTGGGGTCATGCAGAGGCTTGTAAATGGTCAGGCACTGATCCAGAGACATCACAGCTGTGAGGAGGAAGCCTGTTGCTCCCAGAAGCACAAAAACCAAGGCTTGTATGGAACAGGCAGCAAAGGAAATTGTTTGCCTGACTAAAAGAAAGATGACCAGCAACTTTGGAATAACAGCACTTCTGAAGCAACACTCAAAGAAGAAGAAAATGCTGAAGGACCAGAGGACCTTCCCCTGGTGCTGGACAGCAGGGGACCCAACCTTGGTGAATTCCTGGACAGTTGTCCCATTTCTCACTTGCATGGGCATCTCTTTCCACAGCAGCAACACGCACTGGTCTTAACCTACAAGAAAGAGATATAGGGAACATGGAGTTTCTAGGGGAGCACAAGATCAGGTCATCTAACTGCCTGAGGAGAAGACTGGAGAGAATAGCAGAGTGGACCAGCAAGTTGGTGCACACATCAGAAAGACCTGAGTTCAACACTAGTTCTACCTCCGGAGAGCTGGGTAATCTTTGGAAAGTTAACCTGTGTCAACTTCACCCTCTGTAAAATGAAGACAATGATAGGACCTAAATGCTAATATTGTGAGTATTAAAGCATGTAACTATTTGAAAAGTGATATGAACGTTATCTACGTGATCCTCAAAGTCTACTGTAATATTATGATCATTGTCATATTGCTAAGTATAGTGTATTCAGTAGACAGGGTTATCAACATCTGCATAGTTATAAAACATTTTATTGTGTTTACATACAGTTTGTAAATAAAACATAACAGCAATTTTATTAATATTCTCTTGAACAATACTTTTTAAATTGTACAATAATTCTTTGGTCCAAATCCTTATCAACATGACTTCTTGAAGAGTTTACTAATGTTTAGTACAAAGCTGGTGACTTAAATTCAGTATTTCTATCACTCTCCACCATAATCATGAATGTCAGGTTGCACCTACCCCTTCTTCCACAGAAGTAGAAACTGAGGCTTAGAGAGTATCAAAAAAGTTAAGTTACACAGCCAGGAAATACAGAGCTTGGATTTGGCCAAGCCTGCTCACATCCAAAGCCCCTGCTATTTCCAAACGCTATGGCAATTTTTTTTTTTTCAACAGTGCCCAGGCTGGAGTTCAGTGGCACAATCATGGCTCAATGCAGCCTCAACCTCCTGGGTTCAAGCAGTCCTCCTCCCTCAGCCCCCCGTGTAGCTGCGACTACAGGCACACATCACCATGGCTGGTCAAAATATTTTTAATAGGAACAAATCTATTGTTGACATTCTCTCAAACTTAAATGACAGTTAAACTTAATTTATTTTACTTTTACCCATCCCTCAGATAATTTTTTTTTTTTTTTTTTTTTTTTTGAGATGGAGTCTCGCTCTGTTGCCCGGGGTGGAGTGCAGTGGCCGGATCTCAGCTCACTGCAAGTTCTGCCTCCCGGGTTTACGCCATTCTCCTGCCTCAGCCTCCCGAGTAGCTGCGATGACAGGTGCAAGCCACTGTGCCTAGTTTAGATAATATTATGGATGAGTTACTGACCTACGAATAACACAGATTTTAGAGATTATCTATTTTAGCACAACCACGTTACAGAAGCAATCTGAGATCATCTGAGACATGGTAGGGGTTCAAGGGAGGTGGGTAGCTCCCTGACATGGTATGAACTGTAAATCTAGGATTAACTGTGTGGTGTTCTGAGGCTGCATGCTGGCATATCAGGGATGGGGAGTTCACAGGATTAGCCCAGTTAGGAAGGACATTCCAGGGAGCTGGCACCACCCCTCTTATACATCAAAGTTCAATGAACCTTCTTCCCTCTTTAGTCCCCTTAATAGAGTGTTCCTTTCATGATGGCTATTGGGAGCAAGCCCCCAAAATCTGGCCATTAACTGGCCCCAAACTGGCCATAAACAAAATCTCTGCAGCACTGTGACATGTTCATAATGGCCCTAATGCCCAAGCTGGAAGGTTGTGGGTTTACGGGAATGAGGGCAAGGAACACCTGGCCCACCCAGGGTGGAAAACCACTTAAAGGCATTCTTAAGCCACAAACAACAGCATGAGCGATTTATGCCTTAAGGGTATGTTCCTGCTGCAGTTAACTAGCCCAACCTATTTCTTTAATGCAGCCCATCCCTTCATTTCCCATAAGGGATACTTTAATTTAATATCTGTAGAAACAATACTAATGACTGGTTGGCTGTTAATAAATATGTGGGTAAATCTCTGTTCGGGGCTCTCAGCTCTGAAGGCTGTGAGACCCCTGATTTCCCACTTCACACCTCTATATTTCTCTGTGTGTGTCTTTAATTCCTCTAGCACCACTGGGTTAGGGTTTACCCAACCGAGCTGGTCTCAGCAACTGCCTTGGGCTCTAGCACCTCAATACTAAGCTAGGGTCTGTAGTCTGGAATGCAACTCTGCTAACCTGCTTTGGATAAGCATTCTCAGAATGTGCTGCTCAGGCCACCAAAGCCCTCACCCCCAAGCCACAGGGCCCACAGAGCACCTTGAAGGAGCCTCAGCTTCTGCTCTAGGTGACAGCAGGGCACGATGTTTTCTGCTAAGATCTTTCAAAGAAATTACACAGCTTACTTTCCTGAGGATTTTAAAATTCCAATTTGAATGCTGCTACTGACTTGAGGTAAAATGCAGAGTGAAATTTTCGGCATTTCATATGATTTTTATTATTTCTTAATTAAATGAGACACTGAGATGTACCACCAGAAATAGTCACAGCCACTATGGATTCTAAGTAATGGAAGGATAGAAATTAAAGCTACAAATATTGTCATTTGGTTAAAGGACATATAGTTGTAGCCATGAAGAATGGGGCTAAATGAATGGGAGAGCAGCGGAAGGATGGTCCAACTCAGCTACTACATACTAGCTCCTAGAGATGCTTTGAATCTAGAACCACTCTCCACCTTCAGTGTCCATGAGGACCAGACCTGTTTTGACCCTTGTTTTTGTTTTCACTCATGTTTCAAGGTTATTATGCATGAGCTACCACCTGTGAAAATAAAACTCCCTCTTGGCCAAGGTTGACTGAACTTCTATTGGCTTCAAAATGAAGAGTCAAACTAAGACAGATGTGAGGAGAAAGCAGAGATGAGCCTTCCCAGCTCCTCTGTGTTTGGCTGGATGTGTCTTTTCTCATCAGTAGACAGGTTGTACAGAGGTGAGGCACACTACAAGAAGCAGCCAGCCTCTGCCATCCAGCGCATGCTCACTCTGGCAGTGACTTTCTCAATCAGCCTAAGCAAAGGCTCCTCCACTGTAGCTGCACTGGTCCCTTTCCTTCTCTGTCTTGCAGGTGGCCTCAGTAAGGAAGGCAAGACAGAGAGATATCTCTACCAGAGGTTGAGTAGTCTAATCGTATAAACAGATTGAAAAACTCAAGAATTCAGATAGTCCAGTGTACCTCCTCTGGCTCCTGAATCCCGCAGAAGTTGACCTTCCGAAGACAGGACAATGTGGGAAAGTTTGAAACTTCCTGGAGACTTGTTACATGGCTTTGACCAAAAGGCTGATGGTGATATGGACAATAAAGTCCAGGCTGAGGTGGTCTCAGATGGAGATGAGGACATTCTTGGAAACTGAAGCAAAAGTGACTCTTGTTATGCTTTAGCAAAGGGACCGATGGCAGTTTGCCCCTGCCCTAGAGATCTGTGAAACTTTGAACTTGAAAGAGATAATTTAGAGTATCTGGTAGAAGAAATTTCTAAGCAGCAAAGCATTCAAGAGAAAGCAGAGCATAAAAGTTTGGCAAATGTGCAGCCTGATGATGCAATAGAAAAAAAAAAAAACATTTTCTGGGGAGAAATTCAGGCCTGCTGGAGAAACTTGCACAAGCAATGAGGTGCTGAATGTCAATCACCAAGACAATAGGGAAAATGTCTCCAGAGTACATCAAAGACTTTCACAGCAGACCCTCCCATCACAAGCATGGAGGCCTAGGAGGGAAAATGCTTTCCTGTGCCAGGTTCAGGGCCCCCCTGCTATGTGCAGCTTATGGGCTCAATGCCCTGTATCCCAGCTGCTTCAGTTGTGGCTAAAGAGGGCCAAGGTATAGCTCAGGCCACGGCTTCAGAGGGTGCAAGCCCAAAGTCTTGGCAGCTTCCATGTGGTGTTGAGCCTGCGGGTACACAGAAGCCAAGAATTGAGGTTTGGGAACCTCTGCCTAGATTTCAGAGGATGTATGGAAAGAGCTGGTTGTCTAGGCAGAAGTTTGCTGCAGGGGTGCGGCCCTCATGGAGAATCTCTGCCAAGGCAGTGTGGAAGGGAAATATGGGGTGGAAGCCCCCACACAGAGTTCCCACTGGCATACTGCCTAGTGGAGCTATGAGAAGAGGGCCACCATCCTCCAGACCCCAGAATGATAGATTCACACACAGCTTGTAGCATGCACCTGGAAAAGCCACAGATACTCAATGCCAGCCCATAAAAGCAGCCAGGATGGTTGATTTTATGCAGATTTTATGGAGCCTGATTTCCTAAAAAAGCTCACTAATTCAGTGATTACCAATTTATTGACCACAGATTCCCAGGTACCTCAGAAATCACTGAAAGGGTCTCTGTAAGTCCATGGGGTCTCCAGGCATCATCTAGAAACAGTCCTATCTCACACATACAGATATTGCTGTTTTTCAAATGTATGTAGATGAGTTGTAATTTAGGAGTTTTACAGAGTCAACAGGTACTAAAAGTAATACTTCAATCATATTGGAGGTTTATAAAAATGTTTATAATTTTTTATTAAAATGTAGATTAAGTTAGGAAACCACTTCATTAGACCAGTTGTTATCTAGGTCTGAGCCATCCCGTATGGTAGCCACATGTGACTATTCAGAGTTAGAATGAAATTAATTAAAAATTCACTTTCTTCAGTTTCCCTAAGTACATTTTAAGTAACCACATGAGGCTAATGGCTAAATGACCAAAAAGTGCAGATATATAATATTTCCATCCTTGCAGAAATTCATGCTGTTGATGTTGACACTTAAGATGAATAAAAAGTAACTTAACCATGAAATGTAACTTTAGCAGAAGTAAGTCATCTAATTTATAGCATAACAGAGAGAAAAGAAATTGGGGATGATTAATCAGTTTCTACCCTTGTTCGGTGAACAAATACATCATCTCTTCATAAAGAAATAAATGAGATTTATTGGTTTTTTTTTCTGGGTATTGCCTGGATTGTAAATGCTTCTCCCACCTCCTTATCCCAACCTTCTTCCTTGTAGGTTAGTTACTTGTTATTGGCAAATGGCAACTATGGAGACTAGAAGAAACACAGAAAGAAAAATAGTGGGTCCAAAGCTGAAAAGAAAAAGAAGTGGCATCTGCAGGATCTCCAGCTAGGGGATGAAGAAGATGCTGCGAAGAGAAATCCCAAAGCTGTTGCAGTTCAGTCCGCTGTGCAGATGGCTCAATCCTTTCACAGGTGTGTTTAGCTGCAGTCTGGTGCTTCCTCCATTGATTCTTTTTAAATAGTAGGAGCCTTTCACAGGTGACATTTGTATTCACAAGTCTAGTCCAGCTCCAAAGGACAAGGAGATGCATGGTATGTGACTTTTACTAAAATGTGAGAAGCCTTTCCCATAGAAGCTGCCTTGCCTCCAGCATCTGCACACTGGTTGGTGTTTCTTGCCCAGGATAAAAGAATTTACAGAATTTGTTTGTTCCTAAACTTTAAACTGTTTCTATGGTGATAAGTGTGCTTTCCCCCTTGGATATGTTTTACGTAGTTGTAATATAAAATACAAAAATTACAATATTTAATACTAACATAGCTTTATTTAGTGAGTCCTTGTGATATTCTTAGCAGTGTACTTTAAACGTTATTCAACTAAATCCTTCCAGCAGCCTCACCGGAGTAGGAATCATTCTTGCCCTCATTTTATGGATAAGAAAACTGAGGTCAAGAAAACAAGTTACCTCCAATCATATAACCAGTAAGTAGGAGAGCCAAATTTAACTCCAGAGCCTCTGCTCTTATCTGTTATGATGCACTGCTTTGGTATTTACTTTTTGATTTTTTAAAAATTATTAAAATCACTCATAAAACAGTCAGATTTAAGGAGTGTTTAATTTTCAACTCTCTATACTATTGAAGTCATCTTGTTACATCTTTATTAAACAGTAATTATTTGGATAGGGGCCAGAAGTTAACAAGTTAATAACTGACAAGTTAATTATATTTATATATTGTCTGTTGTACTCTCTATAAAATACACTAAAGTACTCATATCTATAAGTATACTAAAAAAAAGTCTACTTACAAGGTTGATACCTTTTACTCTATTTTGAAAGTGAGTTTACTTTTTTTTTTTTTTTAATGAATAGGACTCAGGATTTGAAGACAAAAAACATCATATTCCAGTGGTTGATTGAACTCCACTAGAGCCCCCATCAATAGTGGCAGTGGTGACGGGGCCTCCAAAGTTGGAAAGAGCACTTTGATATAATGCCTCATTCCGAACTTCACCTGGTAGAAGTTGACCGAGATCAGAGGCCTTGTGACAATCGTGTCAGGTAAAAGATGCCAGACACAGAGTTGGCGTGACTGTTGTCATCTGAGGGACATGCGTGTGTTTGTTGTTTACTTGAGGGAGCATGTTAAATATTGTTATATTATGTTACCTCTCTTATACTTTTACTAAGTTGGCTATAGCTTCAGAAAAGGGTAAGTTCCCAGAGATAAGGATGTGATACATATCTTATCCTGACTGCTCTATGGCTTTACCAAGCATGTTCCTTGGAAGGGCCTAGCAGGCCTGGTCACTGTGAACACATCATTTAACAGAGAGCACGCACCTCCTATGTGCCAGGTGCACATGCTTGCCCTTATGAAGCCACATGCTGGTGGCAGTGTGCATTTTCTCTTTTTCCTGTAAGAATTGTCTGCTTTGGGAGATGGTGACCTTTCCAAGTTTGAAGGAAGATGAAATAAACTTCCAGTGGTAGAATGGCAACGCACACTCTGAAATCTCTTGTTATTGCAGTAATATAGTTAGATTGAGGTTTTTCTTTATCTTTGGAGCTTCCATATTTTCTTTTCCTTTTTTTGAGACAGTCTTATGCTGTGGCACAGACTGGAGTGCAGTGGTGGGATTACAGCTCACTGCAGCCTCAACCTCCCAGGCTCAAGCAATCCTCCAACCTTAGCCTCCTGAGTAGTGTATGCCACTATACCTGACTAATTTTTCTTCGCCCCCCCCCCCCTTTTTTTTTGAGACAGAATCTTGCTCTGTTGCTCAGGCTGGAGTGCAGTGGCATGATGTCAGCTCACTGCAACCTCCGTCTCCTGGGTTCAAGCAATTCTCCTGCCTCAGCCTCCTGAGTAGCTGGGATTACAGGCATGCGCCACCATCCCTGGCTAATGTTTGTATTTTTAGTAGAGATGAGGTTTCACCATGTTGGCTAGGCTGGTCTCGAACTCCTGACTTCAAGTGATCCACCTGCCTTGGCCTCCCAAACTGCTGGGATTACAGGCATGAGCTGCTGCACTGCGCCCATCCTCCTTTTTGTTTTTGGTTTTTTTTGGGGGAGATGGGGTTTCCCCATGTGGCCCAGGCTGGTTTCAAAACTCCTGGGCTCAAGGGATCTGCCTGCCTTGGCCTCCCACTGTGCCCAGCCCATATTTTCTTGACCATTTTCTTATAACCTTAATTTAGAAATGATTATCGTTATGAATATTCTGTTACATTATGTTTGAGGATGTTTGTAGCTATAGTGGAAATATGCTAAATTTTGATAGAGGTGAAGACATTGGCCTGCAGCTGAACAGCAAGATCATGGTTATTATGGAGCCTGTCAAGTCAGAATTTTCCCTGTTTGAGCACTTTTATTCATCTGGGTAGACTTTTGATATTATTTAAATTTAGAACACAGCAAGGAAAACAGAATGGAATTTATTTTATTTTACCAGTTTTTGCCTATAAAAATGAACTTCTGGTACACTCCTGTAAACTTACATGATGTTTTACTGGATGCAATTACAAAAATGAAAATTAGCGTTGATGGTTACAGTTTTTTCTGGGTCTTTTTAAAGTAAAGTTTTCATCTTTTCACTTACAGGTAAAAAGTGCAGACTCACCATTATTGAATGTGGGTGTGACATTAACATGATAGTTGATCTGGCTAAAGCAGCAGATCTGGTAAGTCAGCAGGGGCAGCCTGGGGTGCTGATGGAGACTTACAGCGTTGTGATAGGTTATTTACCCTGTGATGAAGGGAAGAGAGTTTTATGATTATTAAAGGAAATATGATCATCATCAGGGATACAGTAGATGTGACTGAATTGATGATATAATAGTAATAAATGTTATTATATTAATAATAAACATGGAATGTGCACAATGACATGTATTCCAAAATCTTAGAGCACATCACGGGATGGAGAAAACCTTTAATGAACACAGCTAATAAGAGCTCATTAATATGTGTACATAGATATGTAAAAATATATCATAGTGTCATTTCTTCTTGGACCCTTCCTGTCACCGTGCTGACTGCTTTCTACTAACTTGGCTTATATAGACCCTTGATACACCCTTGAGATGAGTAGGCATTATCTGTAGCTTACAAAAGATGAAATAGAGGCTCCCAGCAGTTAAGTAACTTGTGTGAGGATGGGACCTTTCTTCTCGATGGTTCCAGAACCTTCATCCTTAATGATAATGCTAAAGTACATGAATTTCCTGAAGAAGTGGTCAGAGTTTATCAATAGGAAATCTAGACAGTACTCAGTGTATGGAAAATGTACACGCTGTTGCATTTATGGAAATGATAATGTTCACTATTCCTGATATTCTATTAACTACTTAGTTTAATCAAAGATGGGCATTTCTGTTTCCATATTTTGTTATTTTTAGTTTATCTATGGAAAGATAAGAACAAAAGTGTATTTAATATTAAAATTACAAGTTTCCAATAATCAATTCTGAAATTATTTTGCATCTTTGAAGTGTCTTAAATTTTAAAAATTGGTCTTATCTGCTTGTATTTTCTTATAGACTACCATTCATTATAATCTTACGGTTTTTTGACTTAATTTTAAACTGGTACCTATTTAAAAAATACTTCTGAGCAATTGAGTTATACAAGTTAACATACAAGATAAGGTTTCCACTGCATACTTCTCAAAAAAAAAAAAGATTTTTTTTTTCTATGAGGATATTGAAACAAGAAGTTGGTTTTCTGTACATATTTAATATATTTCATTGATTATCACTTGCTTCCCATTCTTTGGATGTCAGAGACCTGTTATTTGGCTTAAAAGTACATTGCAGAAAACTTCATTTCTTTAAATTAGGTTTTCTTAGGTAAGGGCCAGGTTAGACCCAGCCTTTTCTGAATTACTTCTCATTCATTAAAATTCTTAAAATGGAAGTTTATATCCTAGTGGACATTGTCTTATGGTTGGCTTTTAGAGCAAGTAAGAGGGTGGTTGTTTCTCTGTCTGGGTGATGCCTGTGTAGTCATTTGATTTAGTCTGGAGTGCGACTTTTCTGTCAAGGACCAGATAGTAAATATTTTCGGCTTTGTGGATCATATCTTTTGCAGCTACTTAGCTCTGCAGTTGTAGTGCACAGGCAGCCATAGACAATATGTAAATGAATTAATGTGGCTGTGTTCCAATAAAACTTTAGTTACAAACACAGGTGATGGGTGGATTTGGCCCGTGGCCAGTTGCCAACCCCTAGTGTAAGTGGTCTGTTTTGGTAGTTTCTTTGAGAAATGATGTGTTCTGTTTGTAGGTACTGATGCTTACAGATGGCAGCTTTGGGTTTGAAATGGAAACGTTTGAGTTTCTAAACATCTGTCAAGTATATGGTTTTCCTAAAATTATGGGAGTCCTCACCCACCTTGACTCCTTCAAGCATAATAAACAACTGAACAAGACGAAGAAGCAATTAAAACACAGGTTCTGGATAGAAGTTTACCCTGTAGGAAGAGAAATAATTGTTGGATACTAAAGTATAATCCTACTAAAACAGACTGAAGAGGCCCAATGCAGTGGTGCATGCCTGTAATCCCAGCACTGTGGTAAGCAGAGGCAGGTGGATCACTTGAGGCCAGGAGTTTTGAGCTCAGCGCAAAATGACCAAACCCTGTCTCTACTGAAAATGCAAAAATTAGTCAGGTGTGGTGGCATGCACCTGTAATCCCAGCTACTCAGGAGGCTGAGACATGGAATTGCTTGAACCTGGGAGGGAGAACGTGCAGTGAGCTGAGATCGTGCCACTGCACTCCAGCATGGATGACAGAGTGAGACTCCATCTCACAAAAAAAAAAAAAAAAAAAAGACTAAAGAGGCATTGCTAAGTCTCTCTAGGATTCGGATTCGGCTCCTGAATTCCCTTTGTGTATGTGTTCACAGTCTCTGGAAGGTTTCCCTCAAGAGGGTGCTTATTCTGGGTCTCTTGGTGTATCTCACTGCTGCACCAGGCAGTGTCTGGCTGTTTTGGGGTCGGGACTTAATAGAGTACATCAGAAGTTTCTGCCAGTTACAGGACCGGGCACTGCCCCTTCCTTTCCATGCTGCTTTGGTCCATCAGCCACAGAAACATTTCTGTGCTCAGATGCCTCACCTCGCTCTTCTCACCATACTTAGACAGATGAACCTGCTCAGCTGCAGAGCACTCTGCCTCTGTGGGATTCTAATAAGTCCTGAAAGAAGCCAGCACGGCTCTGGAAGCCTCAGAACAGTGGCTTTGCTGCAAATCTCCCTTCTTAGGATTGCTTCTTGTAAACAAGAAGAGCTTTTATTTTGTTGCAGTATTGATGAGAATTTAATTGGAATTTAATTTTTAATTTTCCTTTAATGTTTAGGGTGCCAAGCTGTTCTACCTTTCTGGAATGGTGCATGGAGAATATCAAAACCAAGAAATCCACAATCTGGGCCATTTTATTACAGTTGTGAAGTTTAGGCCTCTCACATGGCAAACTTCTCACCCTTATATCCTGGCAGACAGGTAAAAAGCGATTGTAAACTTTTTCTTCCTGGGCCATATATTTCAAAGCTAAACAGACTGGAAAAAGAAGAGTGGTAGGATTTATTTTGTGCCTATTTGAATAGTGGGGGTAGAAGTGTAGTTGATGGAAAATGTCTACTTATGTCATTGCTCAAAGATGCTGTGCCTTTGGGAGTAAATTAATTATAAGATGTTTAGGAGAATGGGAGGACTTGGAAGCATTTAAGGCTACAGGATGTGGCCCCATCCTACGTTCATCCTCAGTTTTCAGTGATGCTGCCTTCGTGCCCGGGTGCTTCTGAGGCCCTGTGTGTGCCTCTTCTTGGCTCCCTTCCTTGTGCTCCTTTCAGCTCGTGGCTCCCTTCTAGCCTGGGAGCATCCCTTTCTCTCCACCTGCCAGAATCCAAACTACAGTAAAATCCCAGAGCATTGTGGCCTCACCCTCCTCCAGAAAGGGATTCTCTTGAATATGTTCCCACTTTCCCTGACTCCCAGGATACTCACACCTCCTGTCTGCGTCTCCTGGAATGAAATGTCACTTTCAGCCCAGAGGACACAGCTGTGTTCCCTGCCCCTTTCCTCCGCTGGATGGTGGAACGGTGCTCTCCTTATTCTTCATTTCTCTTCTAGCTCTCTCTCTAAAATGATGTGCTTAGTGGATACAGAGTGATGAGTCATTGACATAAGGAAAGGGAGGTATAGGAATCCCTTTGGGTATCTACTCTACTGTAAGGATTGAGTTTTATTCTTCTAGAATGGAAGATTTGACAAACCTAGAGGGATATCCAAACAAACATCAAATGTGACCGCAGGTGTCACTTATGGTTATTTTAAGAGGAGCACAATTTGAAAAAATAAAAGCCAAATCTACATGCCAGGTATCTCTTGTTGTGGTAGAAACATACTAGAATTCATACATATGGGATTCTTTGGATGCATGCTATTTCAGAAAACTGAAAAAGGACTCAAACAAGGGAAGATGGCCTTGCTGGAGGTTTTAAAGTAACCTAGCTGTGTGTAGCCTCCTGCAAAGGTGTTACCTAAATCCTCTTTCCTCTGACTCCTTCTTATCTCTAGGAAGTAGAGGGCCACTGTTCCAGTGTGGTACAAATGCCCTTCTTAGTGCTTCTCATGGGTTAAGCCTTGACTATGGCTCTGCTCTTTTAACCCCCCAGCCTACTATGGATACTCTGACTTCTGTCAGCCAGCTTGCTTTGATCCTGTCTTCCAGGGTAGGAGATTTGGGGCCATGAGTGACATCGCTCTCCTTGACCTCCTTGCTCTTCCTGAACAACAAAAGAAGCGCCTGTTTAAATGAGAAGGATATTGGTTTATGCTGCCTCTCTGGGGTTAGTGTAGCTGTATGACAAAGATGTTGGCTCCATGCTGGGCCTTGGTGGTGTCGCTTGGCTCTCTAGGGCTGGGTTTAGGATGGGAGTCATTGTTCTGAACTCTCATTACTCTTTCTGAATCTGTTTTTTAATCACAAAAAGTAAGGTACTCAGCTTTTACTTATTGAAGATTTTTCTCTTGTACTTATAATAAAGGCCCAAATGCATATTGTAAATATATAGGATAAAAATAATACCTTTTTTTTTTTTCATTTTACCAAACAGAAGAGTCCTGTCCTCCAGGCCTCCTTGATCCATGGCCCCAGCGCGGGCCCTGCTGCCATGTGGCGCCTGCACAGCCCATCCCCGTTTCTACAAAATTAGTGTGCTTTCCAGTTCTCATTGGTCCTTTTCTCATTCACAATGGTCTCCTCATTCTGTATTTTAAAGTGGATTTTAAATGTTGATTTCTTAGTTCTGTAGTTGAATTTTATTGAGTTAAAATCAGGGTTATTTAAAGATGTTAGAAAAGCTAGCATTGTTGTAGCACTGGAACTGAGATTTTTCTAGCTAGGTGTTTAGGTTATCAGGTTACATACTCCCTGAAGTTTGGAAAAGTTTAATGGAGATGGGGATCCATTTCAAGCTTTGCTCTAAGGATTTTCTTCTCTGCTTTTTGAGGCATTAAGAAAGGTTCTCAGGAAATGTGTCTAAGATAATTTTGAGAAACTGAGTGAAACCAGTGTCTCTCCAGGATCTTTGTGCTTTCCTCACATGCCTTTTCTTGGTGGCCTTGACAGGACGAGGTGGGGCCCATCCATGAGCTGGTCCAGAGTCTCATCTCCACCATCTCCACCACTGATGCCAAGATGGCTTCAAGTCGGGTGACGCTGTTTGCTGGTTCCAAGCCACTTGGGTCAGAGGATATAGATAATCAAGGAGAAGTCTGCTTTTTTTCTATTTTTAATAAAAAGATACATTTTAGAAGATGTGTAATTCTGCTATCATAACACATTTTGGTGGAATTCATTCTAGGTTGTTTTGGTTTTGTGGGTGTGTGTGTATGTGTCTCTGAGGGCTTTTCACTTACCTGACATTACGAGGGAGTATTTTCTTGAAATAAAATACAGGATGCATTTTTCAACAGACCCCAAATATTCTTCAAATACCACACCATCTTCCATAGATTACTTTTTGTTTTTTTTTTAAGAAACCTAAGGGCACTCCGCTTTCTTTTGGTGGCCAAAACACTAGAACAGTCAGGGAGTTTGTGGCTGTCCAGAAGCCACATGCCTTGTCTCTGAAAGTTTTATTTAGATTATGTTGTATTATCTCCCATGGGTAGGTTTCCATGGATGTGTGGCTTATGTGAATTATTTCTCAGTCTGGGTTGGGAATTTATATACCTTTATACATAGTGGATGTTTGCAAAACATTGGTTTTGTTGGATTGATTGATGATTCCCAGTAAAATTTATCTGAAATTTTTGAGATTACCTAGTATGTAATTTGTTACAGTGTGCATAAACTACCTAGCACGATGCCTGACAGATACGAAGTGTTCGCCGAAAGATCACTCTTTTATAATGAGTGTTGTTATCTACTTTCATTTTTCCATATCCTTTTAGTCATCCTTGTCTACAAGAATACTCTCTTCTAATACAGTTATAGTTAAAATACATAATTTTATTTCTATATTCTGAGCACTTCCTTTTTCTATACAGTCTTCATGTAGTCATCATTTTGTTATTATTGGGATATTCTTTTTTTTTTTTGAGACAAAGTCTCACTTTGTCTCCCAGGCTGGAGTGCAGTGGCGTGATCTTGACTCACTGCAGCCTTGAACTCCCAGGCTCAAGTGATCCTCCCACTCCAGCTCCACAAGTAGCTGGGACTATAGGAGTGTGCCACCACACCTGGCTAATTTTTTAGTTTTTTTCTAGAGACGAGGTCTCACTATGTTGCCCAGGCTGGTCTTGAACTCCTGGGCTCAAGCAATCCTCCCACCTTGGCCTCCCAAAGTCCTGGGATTACAGATGTGAGCCACTATGCCTGGCCTATTATATCTGTATCCTGCCACTATACCTGGCCTATTATTGCTGTATTCTAACTTATCCATCTCTTATGGTATGATTTTTAGTTTTTTTCTAATTTGTGTTTTCATAATTTTACATATCTTGCTATGTTAATTAGCTTTATACAGTTTTCTTTCATCCTGTGATTTTAGCCTCCTGATGATTCTTGTCTGTCAGTTATGGCACTGGTGACTGAAAATGGATGTTCTTCCTCTGTCATTCCTCCTACATTTGTTAGCTGGCATTTTTAACAAAGAGCTTTCACTTCTCCCCTTTATTTCCATATCACTGCTGACTAATATACTTGCATTTTGTTCCATGGGTTATCTTCCATCACTATCATTATTCTTCCTGATGCCTATGCTGTCCCAAATTTGGCCATGGGAGCCTTCAGCCTGTCTCCTGTGTCCTTTCAACTGTCTCTGTTAGTCTTTGAGCATTTCTTACTTTCTGACAAAACAAGAGGATCCAGGCTCATTTTGCCCTTTTCCTGCCTTGGGCCTGGACTCGGCCATTTCTCTTAAGGATCATGTGTTTTTAGCTTAGAAATAAATCAGCTTTCCAAAAGATCTACAAAACACTAACTTCCTTTTTAAGCAATTTTTTTCTAAAATTAGATTTTTTTTTAAAAAAAAGGCTTATTTCTTTATTCTCCCTATAAGTTCTTTTGAAGTATGGTGTTAGGGAGCCATGCCTGAGTTTGTTTATTAAATGTTCCAATTTTTATCAGATCTTTTTTTCCCTATGCTATGTCGTCTTAAACAATTCCTTGACATTTTCTATTTATTTATATTTTCGTTGACTATATTGCCATTTCTAGATTAACTGATTAATGTACAAGTTAAATTATTTTGCATTTCCTTGGCAACATAGGCTGTTGATGTCAAAGGAGGAAAAACAAACGGACTTAAAAACTGGGCGAATGCGTCGGAAAGCCATTTTTGGAGATGAAGATGAATCTGGAGATAGTGATGATGAAGAAGATGATGAAATATCTGAAGATGATGGGTTGGAAAATGGCTCTAGTGATGAGGAAGCAGAAGAGGAGCAAAATGCTGAGATGACTGATCAGTATATGGCTGGTAAGGGCGTCAAATGATGGAAACTTGAAGAGTTGGAAGAAGACAGTGAAATGGATTTGCCAGCATTTGCTGACAGTGACGATGACCTTGAGAGGAGTTCAGCGGAAGAAGGGGAAGCAGAGGAAGCTGATGAAAGCAGTGAAGAAGAGGACTGCACTGCAGGAGAGGGGGGCATTTCAGGATCAAAGGCTGTTGGAGAAGGTAGTAAAGCAGGGCTGTCGCCAGCTAATCGCCAGAGTGACCGTGTGAATCCGAAGTCTTTGCCGATGAAGAAAGCAGCCCTCATGACTTCCGATTCTGGGCATTACACAGCTGAAGAGGCATTTGCATTGGAAGATAAATCTAAAGAAAGCTCCTCGCTCAGTGCAGAGGAAGAGGACTCAGAAAATGACGAGGCTATTAGAAAAAAG